>NC_046289.1:39791384-40093307 GCF_004115265.2 Rhinolophus ferrumequinum | reverse complement strand
TACTGAGAGTAGATTTACAATTAATACACAAATAGCTATTTAGTACGATTAACATTGCAGTGACGCATTTAAAATATAGTCTATTATGTTTACATTCTTTTTACTTTAAATCGCCTAGGAGACAGCTATTAAAACTACTTAAGAACATTCTTTCTTAATACACATTTTTTAATGCTCAAGACTTAGATTTATTTATACAGCATAGAAATTCAAATATCCTTTCAAATCATATTTTAATTCAGCTCCCTTTCTGAACTCATATTTGTCCCAGATATCCTCCTCTCATCTTTTCATGTTGTACTTACTTCCATGCTGTCCTCTGTATCTGCTGTCAATTTTCTTCTGTTTCGCTACTTTCAAATTTCTCTTAAACAATTTCTTCTTTCAGGCAGCTTTTCTACTGATAATCTATATTATCTAAGTTTAAAAGAAAATAGTTTAGGAAAATTTGTATAGTATGAAAACATCATACTTCTAGAAGGTAAAGATACACACATAGGTATAGGTGAGAATTTTGTTTTAATTTTTAATTTCAAATAGCGTCCATATCTTTCAAACAATATATCACTATCTTAAAACAGGAGACAGGAAAAAAAGTAGAAAATTACTCATAAGGACAGGGGTAGAATTTTTCAGTAAAGAATAAAATGATAAAAGAATGAAACATTAGGGAAAAATTATACTAACTTGGATACTTACTTTGGTTTTTCAATATTATCAATAAGCATATAACATCTCTCCCTAAGGAGCAGATATACCTAAAAAAGGAGCTAATTACTCATGATTACTTCTTAATATTCTTTTCATTAAAGCTCATTTATATCAAACAGCGAACAAATTTGCCCGCAATTTTTAATAATGAGCCAAGAGTTCAAAAACTCAAATAGAATGAGGAGTGAGGTATATAAAAAAGTGAGAGGTATATAAAAAATTTTAATGATATAATTGAAGGGTATCCTTGACATTAAAATTGATTATACATTATAGCCATTTTAAACTGGCATATTTTAAAGCCACTTTATATTAATGGGAATGTTTTAAAATAGGTCATCCAAGATTTTCTTTATGGTCTGGGGGGTGGAGGTGGAAAATGCATGCGTCCTGAGCTTAAGAGAATAACTATACAAAATCTGTTACTAATGAAATAACTCCAACCTAATTAAAAGGTAAAATATTTAAGTAAAAGTACAATTGAAAGATTCAAGTATAAAATATCATTTTTTATGTCTTTGTGATTACAATTCAGTTGTTTTAACACTAAATTGGCCATTAGGGTTAACATGATTCTTTTCCCCCAGAACGTATTTTGTAGCACCAAAAGGTCTAACCGCTCATTTAATGCTTGAACACTTTCTGACATCTATCTCACTGGACAGATGAGATTATACAAGTGAAAGGGCTGTGCATTTGATCAATTAGAGATGTTCGTGATTATTCTTACATATTTTTAGAGACAAGAACTCAGTAGTAACCTTGCACTTTGTTCCATCTTTAGTAAGTTTGATTAAGAAATGACTCAAAGCGGCGAATACTGCACAGGTCAGTTAGAAATAGAGTTTACATGGTCATAATAAAATAAACACTGAATAATGGTTTAACCAAATCCATGACAACCACAGCTGAGAAGATGGGGAGACGGAAAGTAAGGGAGCATGTGGTCAGGGTGGGAAAAGGGATAAAAGAGAGCTAGACATTCATCTTTCGCAAGATCAAAAGTGAAGTTTATTAGAAACAGAAGAGCAATGCCGAAAGAAACAGGGAGCAGTTGAAAATAATTGCCTTTAAGGCATTAGAAATTGGAGTAAGGAAGACACCAAGGGGACTTTTGAAGCCTTACAGAACCATCTGACTCTTTAAATAGCGTTACCTTCCCACTTTGATTTAAAAAGTTATTACCTGTATATAATCAAATCTTCTATAGCTTCTACTTATATTAATCCAATCTACCCCTGTGAGGCCACAGAAGACTGTTCATTTCACATGCACAGTAAATAAAATGCATTTCCCCAGAGACATGGTCTCCTCATAAAAAAAGATCTTTAAACTAGAGAAGGGAAGTGTAGATGGGAAGTGGTGGGGAAAAGAGAACACCCTGTGAGAATAGAGTAAAAACAAAGATACAGAAGGTACTTGGTGACTTTTTTTTTTCAGTTACTAGAAAATGGAATAGAAAACAGTACTTAAAGCTTTAAAAATCTGAAAATCGGAACAAAGTGATGAGTACCTCGGGAGAAATGTGACCTTGTTACGTTGGTGTGGTAGTTCATTAGTGTGGGGTAAATAGTTGTAGTTTTCCTGTCAGGTGTAAGGTAGGATTACACTTACCTTCCTGCACTTCCAACTAGCGAAGTTTGAGGCCACCATGTGACATTATGGCTAACAAAATGTGAGCAAAAGTGGTATGTCTCAGGCAAAAGTTTTAACAGCTACTGTGTGATATACCAGGCTTTATTTTCTTCTGTCACAGTCATTAAAAATGCTCAAATGGTGGCTGCTCATCGGCATAGGTCCCAGAAACAGCACAACAAAGAGAACCCATAGCTGATATGCAATGAGCATGTGACATAGGAAGAAATAAACATTTTTGTCTTAAGCCACTGAGATTTGAGGAGTTATTATAGCAGAATAATCTCGTTTATCTCCATTCACTGGTATACAAACTAAAAGTGAGATGCTGCCTTTTAAATAAGAACGTTACAATACTGGCTCAGGTCAAGCAGCAAGGAAACTTTCTGGGCCTAATGAAGGAACTTTTTTTTTTTTTTAAAGATTTTATTGGGGAAGGGGAACAGGACTTTATTGGGGAACAGTGTGTACTTCCAGGACTTTTTTCCAAGTCAAGTTGTTGTCCTTTCAATCTTAGTTGTGGAGGGTGCCGTTCAGCTTCAAGTTGTCCTTTCAATCGTAATTGTGGAGGGCGCAGCTCAGCTCCAGGTCCAGTTGCCGTTGCTAGTTGCAGGGGGCACAGCCCACCATCCCTTGCGGGAGTCGAACCAGCAACCTTGTGTTTGAGAGGACGCGCTCCAACCAACTGAGCCATCAGGGAGCTCAGCGGCAGCTCAGCTCAAGGTGCCGTGTTCAATCTTAGTTGCACGGGGGCGGAGCCCACCATCCCTTGCAGAACTCAGGAGTTGAACTGGCAACCTTGTGATTGAGAGCCCACTGGCCCATGTGGGAATCCAACCGGCAGCCTTCGGAGTTAGGACCATGGAGCTCTAACCGCCTGAGCCACCCGGCTGGCCCAAGGAACTTTTTTTCTAAGGAAACTTATCAGAGACAAGAGCTCAGCAAATGATCCATATCAAAGGGTGACAAAACATTTGATGAAACTATCATACAATAATTTGGAGTTGACATGTACCTAATGAATTTTTGAGCATGTACCTACATAGGTTTGCGTGGCTGATGAACTTATTTATAGTCCTGAGAGAAGAGGCTAGAAGACAGAAGATAAGTACTGTATGATAGGGGCTGTTGGTTGTGTTTGATGAGGTATTCAGAGAAAGGTACTCAAAGAACCACCATCGAAGGGACTAGCTGTTCAAAACAAAACAATCCTTTGGTCCCCACTTGTACGGTCAGGAAGCAAGCTGAAAAACCTGCTCAGCCACAAAAAGAGTTCATATTCTCCAAAGCCAACTTCATATTTGACCAAAGATAAAAATAAAAGATCTCTTGCAGGGCAAAGCCAAGGACCATGGAGAAGAACTATGCTCTAGAGTAGGGTTTCCAGGCAGGAATTCCCGCCCGTTCTCGGGAATTTTTTTCGCTTTTCCATTCCTGAATCCCTAGAAAAGTTGGCCGGGAAATCGTGAAAATCGGCTCCTTGAACCCAGGTGGTTGGTAGTATTGGCCGTCACTTTGTGGAAACAATTCATCGTGAGAACAGAAAATAGTTTATACCTTGGGATTTGGGAATAGGAAAGCGAAAAAATTTCCTGAGAACGGGCGGGAATTCCCACCTGGAAACCCTAGAGTATGTGCCAGAATGTGAACTGTTACTGGTCTACAATGAGGTAAACACAGAAATTGAGTGTAAATGTTTAGAATCTTTTATAGCCATTTCATACATTTGCAAATAAAATGCAAAGGGCAACAAAAATTTTTGTTCAGCAGCAAAATACTGAGAGAGCCCCCAGAGGTCAATGAAGAGGAAGTGCTTTAAGGGAAAAACACTGCTCTTCCCGCTAATGAGGAAAGTGAGCAAGGATTTGGCAAGGATTTGCCTTCAGGTGTTCCGTAGATAGGTGGAACAGCTAGTGTCCCTTTTCAGCTAGAGCATCCCATTTTGGGATTGGGTCCTGTATATACCTGGCAAACAGTTCCGCTTTAAATATTTGAAAGACCATTGTGCTAAAGTAATCTGTCCTCCTAGAACAATACTCAATCATTGTGCATTTGGACACATTTCAAATTTTAGAATATCTAGCAATAAGTTTTTCTAGAAGATCCTTGTTTCAGTTCCCCATTACAGGCCTAAATTTCCCTTATGATTAACCATAAAATAATGGTTTTCCTTCTCAAGAAAAAGAGGAAATAACAACTGTAAACATGTAACAAATTATACCATGATCTGTGGGCATCATTTTCTGGGAAAAGACACCTTTCATATTTTGCAACAAAGGGGGCATATAATGCTTACAAAGTTCCTGTAAGAACATTTTGTCAAAAATTAGCTTACTTATAGTTTAATGCTGCTACTGGAGAACAGAACCTGCTCAGTGAACCAGCCTCAAATAAAACATTGATTAGATCTCATCACAGCTTATCATTTAAGACCCAAAGGAGACAATAAAGAGAGTCAACATCTTTCCACTTTATAGCCCCTTCAAAGCAGTTGGGGAAAAAATCCTTTCTCTCCACCCATTATCTACACCCCCCAAAAAAAGGAGAAAAGTGGCAGGTATCCAGACTTGCAATGACAATGGAATAAGAAGTCTCACAAGCAAAGACCTAACACTAGTATGGGTACTGTCCAGATGTAAGCTATCATTTTGAGTAGAGAATATAGGAGAAAAAGAAAAAAGCCTTCATGGTGGAAATCTATTCATGACCTGAAACTGCACCTCATTAATTATGAAAGATACAAAAACAGATCATGCCAGAGAATAGGAGGTTCCCCTGATTTGGACAAATGCCTCAAATCACGTAACTCTAAGTGCATGCTTAATTTATGTGCTTAAGGGCATAACTGCAATCAGTTAACTAGTGGTTTCCAGGAGCACTCTGTCCCCTCTCAAATACAAGTGTACTGCCCTCACCATATGCTCTAAGAAGCCATACGGTGAATTTCTTACCCTCCAATAAACATGAGATCCTTCTGTAACGCATTGTTAGATTAGGCCTGTCAACTTCTTACTGCAAGTTGCATCCTACTCTAGGCTGAACTGCACGACCTGCTCAGTGGAATGTTATGTGAGAGCGATCCACCTAACAGTGTCTAGGCCTAAACATCTATCAGTTGGTCAGCACACCTATAAAGGATCCAAAACACACCAGCATCTGGTGCCTGGGTGAATTACCGTCCCAGAAGCTAAAGAACAAAATAAATTTTCAAGTTCCCTGTGGATCAGCTAGGAAAGAAGGTAGCAGCACTCTTCTTGGGCAAAGCATTAGGGTAAAGGATAGTGAGTTAGGAAAGGCTGGTTCTTGGCTGCAATAGTAAACGTAGCAGCATCTTTCAGAGAATTTGTGATATGCCGCTCATGCCAAGAACACGAATTATGTTCTCTTCATTTTGCACTATTCTGGTCATTGTATTACCAAACACCAAACACAAAAGTCCAACAAACGTTATGTGTCAGTTTAATACACGCTAGGGATGTATTTATTCCTCTTATCTACAGTGTCATAATTTGGCATTTGTTTTGTATTTCTGAGCCTCAGGAACGGCGCCATCATACAGGACAAAGGCTTTAAAGGAATACATGTGGAATTTAAGGAGCACAGACTATTCTACTTCTTCCTCTCTGGACATTCATCAAAGACATACAGTTCTATTTCTGCCTTTTTCCTGAACTTATGCCCACAGCATGTTTCCAAATTCTAACTTTCAAAGACCCAAGCTCCTCCTACTCCGAGATCACTTGGACATCCAGCTCACCCTAATACCACTCTTCTTTAAGGGACAGTTCCCGAGGGAGGGAAGAGTCTTAGTGTTTCGGTTCACCTTTCCACTCATTCCACCAGCTCTCCCCTCAGAGGGCTCACTTTTTTCCCCTGCCGCTCAAGCCATGAAAGAAGAAAGCAAAAGGTCCCTCAGAAGAATCCAGATGAGGTTCCTTCTAAGCCAAACTCTAGAGCTCGGCGGTGCGGCCCTTGCGACGGGAGAGCCGCCTTATCTGAATCCCCACAGCTTCAGGCAGAGAACTTAGCCCCAGAAGGACCCGCGCCGCTACCTACTTACCTGCGCGCGGTCGGCTACTCCCGCTTTGCGAAGAAGCAGAGGGAGGGGCCCTGCCCCGCTCGTCCCAAGCGAGAGTGCAGCGCCTACCGTGGCCAACACTCGGTGGATTCGGCCTGCAGGGCAAAAAAATAATCCCCGAGGCTCCTCCCTCTCCTCGTGCTCTTTACGTGCAACCTCTCCAACCAATGGGACGCGCAGGGGGGCGGATGGAGACCCGCCCCAGGTGACAGGCGACAACCGAGTCCCCCCGCCGGTGCGAACGGGCCTTGCAGTTGCTGGGCCAATCGGCAACGTGGGTGGGGAGTGCAGGGAAGCGAGAAAGCGGGGAAAGCCAGCGCCCAATTAGATCTTGGAGCCCTGGAGCGACGGGTCCTGCAGCCCGTGGGCTTCCGAGCGCGGCGTGCAGGGGGCGTGCCCGCCTGGGCCAATCGGCGCGAGCCCACGGTGCGGAGCGAGCGCCTCAAATGCTCGGGTTTCTCAGCTGATTGTCTCCAGCGGAGAGTTGTTTTTTGCAGCTACAGAGCAGAGCCGCAGCAGGAGGAGCCGAGACCCCCGGGGGGGTGGGGGGCGGGAAGAGGAGGCGGGGTCGAGGGAGCCGCGGCTGCTCAGCGCGGGGCTCCGAGTCCTGTCACGGCGCTTCCTGGGGTTGGAGGTTGGGGTGGGTGGGGGGTAAGGGACAAATCCTTCTCCCCCTCGACGGCGGCTCCGAGTCCTGCACCTTTCTTCCCGCGCTCCCTCGCCGGTCCTCCAGCCCCCTCATGAGGGTGTCCGTACCGGGTCCGGTGGCCGCCGCCGCCCCCGCGGCCGGCCGCGAGTCCTCGACGCCCGGCGAGGGCGGCGGAGGCGAAGGCGCCGTCGCTGCCGCCTCAGGCGCCGCGGTGCCGGGCTCGGTGCAGTTGGCGCTGAGCGTCCTGCACGCCCTGCTCTACGCCGCACTCTTCGCCTTTGCCTACCTGCAGCTGTGGCGGCTGCTCCTGTACCGCGAGCGGCGGCTGAGTTACCAGACCCTCTGCCTCTTCCTCTGTCTCCTGTGGGCAGCGCTCAGGACCACCCTCTTCTCCGCCGCCTTCTCGCTCAGCGGCTCCCTGCCCCTGCTCCGGCCGCCCGCTCACCTGCACTTCTTCCCCCACTGGCTGCTCTACTGCTTCCCCTCCTGTCTCCAGTTCTCCACGCTCTGTCTCCTCAACCTCTACCTGGCGGAGGTAAGGCGGGAGGACCGGCATGCGGGGCCGGGCGAGCGGGGCCTTCGGGATCAACTGGGCTGAAGACCGGTGTGTTGGGGTGGAGGGGAGGCGGTGAGAGGCGGACCCAAGACCAGCCTGGGGAAACTGAGGCACGCCTGGAGGACGCGCCGGTGTTCTTGCCCTAAACTTAAGCAGCTGATAGACTCGGTCACTGAGGGGTTTAGGGGACGAGTGAATGAGTTTGTGTTCTGACAACTTAAAACAGCAGGACAACCCTTTGTTCGGTGTCCTGGCCCTCTATGGTAAGGTGTTTGTGGCACCAACAAAGTGGCATCGCAAGAAGTAGCAGCCCCGGTAGCTCTGCTGAAGCTGGACTGTGTTGAGAGGTTGGATGCTGAGGGAGCAGCAGCGCTGCTGAAGCTGGACTGCTGCCAGCCATTACGTCACCAGGCAGAGCTGTTCCTCTGCTATTGTTGCTGCGTTTCTTTTATTAGAAGCTTATATTCCCTCCTGCATCTCCTTTCCTGTGGCTCGATAAGCCTCACACAAATCCCGTTCGATAGTTCCCCAGCAGGGTTAATGATCAATAACCAATATTGAGGGTCAATAGGAAGACCTCCATAAAGCCCTTAACGTTTGCCCCAGTTGCTTCATGCTTTGGCTATTTATCCTACCTCTTACAGCCTAGTCTTTTCTTTTCTTTTCTTTTCTTTTCTTTTCTTTTCTTTTCTTTTCTTTTCTTTTCTTTTCTTTTCTTTTCTTTTTTGAGCTAATAGAAAATACTAGCTTAGCCTGTGCCTGTTTCAGAAACAAAACACCAAACTGTTTCTGCAATAACTTGCTTAATAGCTGGAAGCTAATCACACCCCCTTTCTCTTTTATGGGGAATTACTGGTTGGATTGCATTGTTCTGCGAACCTTAGGTATTTGACCCATTTCAAACAGGTTTGGGAGTGTAAGGTTGTCAATCATGTGTGTCAGCTAGTGGTATTTAAGCCACAGAATTTTGAGAATTACCCCAAAAAAATCTACCTCCCCTCCCCCAGCCCCCACCTCTCGCAAAAAAAATAGCTTGAGTGGGGAGGAAACAAAGTGACATCATATGTTTAATACTGGCTAATATAGAACAGTATTGGTCTTGCAGCTAATCCTCTCAAAGGCTTTTGGAGGTGATGAGAATTAACATAGTTATTAGCAAAACTAAAAACATTTGAGGCAGATTAAGTTTATATTCCTGCGTACATAAACCAACTCTTCTCCCTTAGTAAATAGGAAGTAGAATGCATAATTTTAAAATCCAGTCACAACTTCAGCTTTTTAGCACGCTAAAAACAACAGTTAAAATTAAGTAACAACTTGAATTTAACTTTAATTCTTTGGAATTAAATAATTCCCAAGAATTTCCCATCCTTTGGAAATCCAAGCAGTACAATGACAGAAACTCAAACACCAAGAGGCAGAAATAACCATGGGTAATCGTAAATCAAATAAGCATGCTGTAGTCATGTCACTTATTTGATGATCTTCTGATCTTCTAGCTGTTGTTTAAGCTTCAAAAAACTTCTTTATAGTTAAACGTATACGTTATATTCTTCCTGACACCTTTTCTGATAGAATACCAGTGTCCTCTCATCACTGAAGCTTTACCCTAGCTTCAGATATAGCTAATTTACTTGAAACTGACTAGCAATCCTTATGCTAATCAGATAATTTCTTTTTCCTCTATACATTTTGATTTATACAATTATATTAATGATTCACTGCAAAATAGTTGGTGGGTATTTCATAAAGTAGCTAAACACTCTTTTTACATTTTTCTTGAGCTATAACATATACCATAAGGAGCATAAATCTTAAGTGTACAGCTAGGTGAAATTTTACATATGGATACACTCATGTTACCACCACCCTGATTAAGATATACAGTATCCCCAGTGGCCCAGAAAGTTTCCTTGTGCCCTCTCCCCATCATAACTCTTACCCTGAGATAAACACAAAGTGGCTAAATACTATCACAATAGAATAAAAGCATCTTTAATTAAGCTCAAAATTCTAAAAGTGTGCTTCTACAGCATAAATTGCATGATAGCTAGATTGAGTTTTCAGACTTCTGATTGCTGATATTCCAAGCTAGTGAGGAACTTACATGTCTAAATGTCTTCCTGTTAATTGAATCTCTTGTTTGTGGATGTAGTTTTTAAAAAACAATAGAACTCAATCTAGAAAATATAATTTGGAAACAAGCTGAACTAAAGCTTTTGCCTTTTATAGTGTCTCTTAAAAAGAGTGTAAGTTGCTTGTCTTTTTATAATCAAGTTAACAGTTTTAAAACACATAACTTAAAAGAATAAATTTTCATCCTATTTTAAAAGAGGTATCTTAACCAGAAATCATTTCCCTATTCTTTAGAAAAAAAGTCCAGAGTAATCTGTATTTAAAAGAGTACTTGAATTCAAATTTTTATATCAGTTTCAAGTAACTGGAAGTATACTTCCCATTGATCATTCTGAATTAATGAAGCTTCCCCAATGAGTTCTTCGTATTCCCAGCGAGCAAAGTAGTAGGGAAAGTCTATGTGGTGACACGTACAAAACTTAACTGACATTTGATTTTTTTTTTAAACCAAAAGGCCCTATGTCTGTTTTGAATAGGTGTGCTTCTTGATTACCAAATCACTCTGTCTTTACTGTCATATTAAATACTAATTTCATTTTAGTTTTGATCTCTTGAAAGTTTTTGTTATGTTCATTTCTCACTTAAAAAAAATTCTAAATTTCTAAGGACTTAGTTACAAAGAACCATGGAGCAATATAAAAATAACATTAGTATAACAACCATTACTACTTTAAACACATTTTGCTGGTTCTTCTCAGATTCTTTTTTTCAAGAAGTTAAGACTGCCTAACCCACTCTTTTGTTTACTACACTTGAATAGAATTGAGATAAGGGGAATTAACCCTTTCTGAAATAATTAGACTCCCCCCCCCCAACTACTTATTCCTGGAGGTTATATATAGTTAACCTCCAGTTATATATAGTTAACTTCCAGGAATAAGCAGTTGGGGAGAAAAAAAGCCTGTATACTAATTTAAAAACACCTATTGAACCTTTTTTGGCATGATCAATAGGACATGTACCTTACCAGAAAAAGGTTCACACTTCTATACTTTTAGCACAGAAGACTTCAGTCTTTAAAACAGATTACAATGGTCCCTTGTTATCCACAGGTTATACATTTTAAGACAGCCCCCCACCCCCAGTAGATGCCTTAAACGGTGGATACTGCTGAACCCTATATATACACTTTCCCATTCATACATACTTTTTCAATTAAAGGATGTACTTCATGGCTTCTCTTTGGTGTATTCAAATTGCCAGCATCACAACTCTTGCACTTTGGGGCCATTATTAAGTAAAATAAGGGTCACTTGAACACAGACACTGCTATACCACCACAATCAATCTGATAACCAAGACGGCTACTAAGTGACTCACAGGCAGGTAGGGAATACAGTGTGGATACACTGGACAAAGGGATGATTCACATCTCAGGCAAGACCAAGCAGAATGGCGCGAGAATTCATCATGCTACCCCGAATGGGGCAGAATTTAAAACGTATGAATTGTTTATTTCTGGAATTCTCCATTTAATATTTTCTGACCGCAGTTGAACACAGCTAACCGAAACTACAAACAAGGGGAGCTACTGTATTTGATAAAATGGATTCTATCTACCATTGGAACAAGTAAAAGGACTTAAAATGAGAGTTGATAGTATACTATATTTGGAGTATCACCCTATAAAATGAAACTCCTTTAAAGATAAGAACTTATTTTATCATATTTTTATCTCATAGCAACTATAACAATGGTAAACATTTTATTACATGACGATCTTGAAAAGGCCAAAATCTAGAAATTTTTTGGCTATCTAAAATTTGGGGGTTAACTCAACTTTTATTAACATTTGAGGTATATTATTTGTGTACTTTCTTGGATCTTTATTTTTTTTTCTACCTAAAAGATTGCCTATTTTATGACTGCTCAGATTCTCTTAGATTATCGTGGTTTAAAATAATTAGATAAAAATTTAATTTGTATTACTATAGGTAAAATTCTAATGAAACCACTTTAATATAATACAGAATTTTGCTTAGCAAAATTATTTTTATATCATAGCAAATAACTCATAGAAATTAGGGGTTTGCTAATTTGGTTTTAACAAATTCTGTTAAATAGAGAAGCCTGTAAAACAAATACATCTCACATCATGATTCATTTACTATTTACTGAAATAGTGCTTTAGTTCAGTGTTGGATTTTAATCCATAACTGTGATTATAAACTTTTTGTCTGAATCTCCTGAACTGTTTTATCCATTAACTTGAGTCTGTTTTTCCTGAGATAATCTGTGAGACAAGAGTTTGAGATGATGCAGTTCTATGGTAGAAGACATGATTACAATGCCTTATATTTTATGTGAGTTAATATTTTCAAAGCACATTATAACACTTGTCTTGATAACCCCCATGATATAGGTACAAGTAAACTGGGTGTAATTTGTCCAAGGTTATATGGCAAATATGTATCAGATATGAGAGTATAGTATAGCCAGGGGCTATAAAGTCTCGTCAGGTGATCTCTGCCTATGAACTTTCCTGCATACATCAACTCTTTGTTTATTAAGTGTTTCATTATTTAACTTGCTTTCTCATTTAATACCACTTCAAGCATTTTTCACTCTCCAGCAAACTCTCTTCCCCCTTTATACTTAGCATATGACCCTCATCTACTAATTTATAAAAGCAGAAACCAGGGCCATCTGGCTGAACAAAGATTCAGAGAAATGCCTTAAAATGCTGCAAAGATTAGTTAATCTTTTTCAATGAATGATTGAGCTGGTAATTGAGGAAATTCCTCAGAGGCAAAAAAACACACAAAAGAAGTGAATATGGAATTATAAAGTACCACACAGATGTTTGTCTTGGGATTGGAAGTAGTTATATATTTTGATTTTTAGGTGTAGGGCATATGAGGAGGTGCGTTCTAATCAGAGATCTCATCTCCCCCAGCTTAATGCCAGAATTCTCATAGTATACTTCTTCAGTGGATTAGGGGGGACATAAGCAGGTCCTCAGAGATGATGTGATTTGTTCCTATCTTGGCTTTCAGTGAAGGAGATCCAAATTGGGGGTAGGGAGGAGGTGTTCCCTAAAAATTCATAACAAGCTATTCTCTTACAAGTTTGCAGCCTAAATTCACACCACTTCTGTGACTTCAGAGGGGAAAAAAAAACAAACCTGAAAATATAGTTTAATGTTACGCTGGCTTGGTAGTAACTTCAAGCACCTGGAAAAAACAAATGTGATATATCTGTTGAGGAGTATACAGTAAACCCAGAATCCTGACAGATAAAATTCCAAGGAACATGAGCTCAAAATGAAAAATTACAGTAAGGAATCTTACCTGCAAAGATTGAAGATGTCAGAATTAAATACATAATATAAAATATGTGAATAAATTAAACAATATTGATATGTAATAAAGAAACCAAAACTGATTAGGCACATTTGGAAATAAATCATTTTCAAATCAGAAAAATATAATTAAAGTTAGAAACTGAAATGGATGGTTAAACAAGAGATTGAGTAGTTAAAAAGAAATTAGTGAACTAGATCTGAGAGAAAATAATCACCCAGAATACAGCCCAGAGGAATTAAAAAAATAAAAAAAGGAAAATATGAACAAGGAATTAAGAGAATGAAGGTATAATGAGCAGGTGCAATATATATCTAATTGGAATTTCAGAGAAATTATTCAAAAGGTTAATGACTTAGAGTTTGCCCAATTTATGAATGACACCAAGTTTCAGATTCAGAAAGCCCAAAAAATTCAAGTCAGGCTAAATAAAAACACATTAGAGTAAAAGCTCAAAATACAAAAGACAATATTTTTTTAAAACAACTAGAGAAGATATTACTGACAAAGTAGTGAAAATTAGTTTGAGTATTGGCATTTCATTGACAACTAAGGAATTCAGAAGACAGTGAAACATCTTCAAGATGCTGAGAGATAATATCCAGAAATCTAAAATGCTACCCACAATGAAACTATCAACAATGAGAGTGAAATAAAAGCCATTTTGTTGGGGGGGGAAGGGATTGTCAGCAAGATGGTGGGATAGGAAGCCATGGACTCTCCTTTCCCCTGCAAACACACTGATTTGGCAACAATTTGCAAACAGATTTCCTTTATGAGAAATCCAGAAACTAATTGAAAGGCTCCTACAGCCCAGGTGAACACAAAATGAAAATCATCAAAACTAGTGGGGAGATTAGGGACAACTTCTTGCCAGAGTCCCTGACCCAGTGTACTGCCATAGGATTGGGAAGAGACCTCCTAGCTCTCAGTTTCTTCCAGAGGAGGTAAGGGGTTGGTTGACACACCGAGCACCCCAACTTTTCCTAGGAGGCCCCTCAAGAGGTCATGCCAGACTTGGAGCTCTGACAGGTCCAGTAGAGTCGAGCCACCTGGCGGAAAACGGGCAGCAATTTGAAAAGGTAAATAACATAGCTCCCCTCCTCCTCCAACTCCGCAGAGAGCGAGCAAACCAGAACTACTGCTTCCTGCTTCTCTTTAGGGAGGAAAAGAGTTGGTAGAGGCCCCAAGAATCTCTGGACAAACTGATTGATGAGGATATTCTGTATAAAGCCAGTCCATGAAAATTGGGAGAGGTGTCTGTTTTGTCTAATGCACGGACAACAATACAAAGAGTCAAGGAAAATGAAGAATTAAGACAAAGATGATCCAAACAAAGCAAGATAAATCTCCAGAAACCCTAATGAAACAGTTATATGATTTACCTGACGGAGAATTCAAACTGTCATAAAGATCCTAACCCAGATCAAGATAATAAAGCATGAACAATTTCAACAAAGCATGAGAATTTCAAGAGATAGAAAATATTAAAAAGTACAAAACAGAAACCATAGAGCTGAAGAATGCAAAAACTGAAGTGAAAAATTCACTTGAGGGGTTCATAAGCAGATCATACAGAAGAAAGGATCAATGCACTTGAAGACAAGTCATTGAAAATAATTTAGTCAGAAAAGCAAAAAGAAAACAGAATGAACAAAGCTAAAGGGGCTTATAGTAAACCATCAGGAAGACCAGTGTCCACACTGAATCCCAAACATATGAGAGAGAAAGGACCAGAAAACTTATTCAAAAAAAACAATGGCTGAAAACCTCCCAAAGCTGGTATAGGAAATGGACATCCACATCAAAGCAGCCAAAGGAAACAAACAAAAGAAGAATCCAAAGAAATCCACACCTAGACACATTATAATCAAGTTGTCAAAAGTCAAAGACAAAGAATTTTGAAAGCAGAGAGAAAAAAGACACTTGTAACATACCAGGGAACCCTTATAAAAGTGTAACCAGATTTTTCAGCAAAAAATCTTGCAGACCAGAAAAGATCATCTTGTAGGATTGTCTTTTTAAAATGCTGAAATTAAAAACTACGAACCAAGAATAATATATTCTGTAAAACTAGTCTTCAAAAATCGATAGGTAATGGCTTTCCCAGATATTTAAAAGCTGAAGGACTTCATCGCCACTTGCCTTACATGAAATGCTAGAAAGTTCTAGAAGTTGAAACAAAAGGACGCTAAACAGTAACAATAGTATAACTATGAAACTCATTGGGAAAGATAAGTATTTAGACAATACAGAATTGTGGTGGGTAAGTCCCTTTAGTATAAAAGTTAAAAATATATAAAAATAACTTAAAATGTTTTAAAATATACACAAGATAAATAGATATAAATTGGGACAACAATAACAGTGTTAGCAGGGACAAGTTAAAATGTAGAGTTTTTGTATGCATTTGAACTTAATTTGTTGTCAGCTTAAAATACACATAACTATAAGATATTTTTTGTAGGCCCCACAGCTTACACATACACACGCACACCCGAAACCTATAGAAGTTACACAAAAGAAAAGGGAAAGGAATAAAAGCATACCAATACAAAAAAAAAAAAAATCAACAAAACACAGAAAAAAGACGCAAGAAAGAAAAAGACCAAAGAACTACAAGACTAACAGAAAAAGATCAACAAAAGGACAATAATAAATCCTTTCTTATCAATAATTATGTTTTAATAATTACTTTAAGGGGGAAACTGGATGAAGGGTACAAAATGTCAATTTTCTCATTGTGATAGTGGACTATAGTTATGCAAGATGTCATTATAGGGGGAAACTGGATGAAGGGTACAAAATCTCCTTGTATTATTTCTTATAACTGCATGTGAATGTATAGTTATTTAAAAATAAAAACTTAAAAATAAAGAATATATCACTATGGAAAATTGACAGTGATAATCCAAAATAAGGTTAAGTACTGTTCCTACTGTAGAAAACTAACAAAGTTGTAGTTAATGATATACAAGATGTGTCATTTTATCTATGACCCTTCAGCAAGCCATCCTTTTAATTGTATGTAACCACAGAACGATTTCTAAAATGTGGCTCAGCTAATGTTAATGGTATTATCTGAATTATGAGATTTGTAATACATTTAAAATTTTTCCCTCTTAAAAAAAAAAAAAAAAAAAAAAAAAAAAAAAAAAAATAATTACTTTAAATGCATTAAACTCCCAAATCAAATGACAGAGTTGCTGAATGGATTTTCTTTTTAAAAAAGACCCAACTAAGTGTTGTCTGCAAGAAACTCACTTTATTTTTCTTTCCTTTCATTGTCATTTAATAGAAAAAGAATATAAACCATATTACAAAATATATTTCACATTATTTTTGCAATGGAAATTTACTAACTGTGTAAAATAAAAGGGTGTTGAAAAGCAAATTCCAAGTGGAGCACAGACATGGAAACCAGAAAGTTCTAGAAAAAACTTAGATAACTGTATTTATATTCTGGGAGTGGAAAAGATCTTTCAAAAGAACGTAAACTCAGAAGCAACAACAACGAAAAAGACTGAGACGTCTGAGTACATAAAAATTAAAACTTATGTATCACAAAGTAAATCACAAAGGACAACAACAAATTAGCAAAACATTTGCCACACCTACTAAAAACAAGAAAGAATTCATAAATATTATAAAAGAATAATCCAAAAGAAAAAATCGTAAAAGCTAGGAATAGTTTAAAAGGTGTAAACAATTTTTATAGGAACAAACTATACAAAAGTATGTTCAAATCTCATTCGTAATTAAGGAAACACATACAAACAATAAGATACCATTTTTCTCACACATGAGATAACAAAAATTAAAATGCTTGATGATGCCCAGAGCTAGGAAGGATGGAGGGAATCATACACTCTAATTACAGCATAGAAATAGTTGATAATTGCAAGAAACCCAAAACAGCCCAAGTGTCCATCAATAGGAACTGGTCAAATTATGGTAAATCCAGAAGATGGAATACAAAATGGGCACTAAAAGAAACAAGGTGGATCTGTATGTATGTACTGACATGGAAAGATCTCGAAGATATATTAGTAAAAAAATACATTAAGTATAAAGTTGAAAGGGGGCATATTGAATGGTGCATCAGTGGTGGTGGGAGGCGGAGTGTATTAGAGTCTATTGCAATTCCTTCCTGCCCTCCAAAGGAATTGTAAAATACTGTTAGCTGTGGTTATCTTTAGATAGATTAATGAAGAGTAGGGGATGGATGTGGAAGACTTTTACTTTTCATTTTGTACTATTCTGTGTTTATGTTTCTGCCCTTAAAGGCAAAACATTATTGATTTCAACAAGGGTTAAATGGGTGGATAGACTATAACTCATTGTTTTCTTTGTGTCTCTCTGTATTAAAAAAAAAAACAAAATTGTTTTTTATATATACATACACACAAAGATGTTAAACCAAAACATAAAATTTAAAAAGAAATACACACATAACATACACACAGAAACCTACCTTTTCCAAATCAGACACATACTATCCTAATGTACAATGCACATACTTAATATTACCCAAAGATCTCAAAGTACTTCATTTAATACTCATTAATCTCCTATAAGTTTCCATTTTATATAGTGGTAGAAGACTATGGGTACAATATATCAGTCAATATAGAAAGAAATTCCAAGTGTCTTATCTCAATAATGTTCTGACTACTAAGTTATCTTTTTGTCCCTGTACCACCTTACAGTTACGATTCAGAGGCTGGACGTCAGATCAAGTCCCCAAAATAAGCAGAGATTTTCTTCAATTTATTATTAAGAAAGTTTTGTTCCATATCCACTTGCCCTCCAGGCCCTAAAGATGCCACCTGGTCAATATCAGCATTTCTTGGAAGAAAATAAATAATATCATTAGTGATCTTCTGGGAAAGTCTGAACATTTCAAAGCCATCAGGAGACATCATTTTCCTAATGTTAGCGGTCTCTGTAGTAGCATAGTCTTGCCCTTCCTAAGGGATCCAAAGATCACAACATCAGCCTTTAAATGAGAAGCCACCAGCAGGAAATCTCCACAGATGAACTCTATTACAAAAAACTCACTTCAGATTTAAGGATACACATAGACTGAAAGCGAAGGGATAGAAAAAGATATTTCATTAAAATAGTAACCAAAAGAGAGCAGGATAGACTTTAAGTCAAAAACTGTCATAAGAGGCAAAGACTATATAATGCTAAGGGTCGATCCACCAGGAAGATAATAACAATTATATATGCACCCAACATCAGAGTATCTAAACATATAAAGCAAATATTGACAGAATTAAAGGGAGAAATTGTAATACCATAATAGTAACAGATGTGTACACAACATTCCATCCAATAGCAGCAGAATACACATTCTTCTCAAGCGCACATGGACATTTCTCCAGGGTAGATCACATGTTAGGTCACAAAATGAGTCTTAGCAAATTTAAGAAAATTGAAATCCTACCAAATACCTTGTTTGACCACAATGAAATGAAACTAGAAATCAACAGCAGAAGTAAAACTGGATAATTCACAACTATATGGAAATTAAATAACACACCATCGGATCAAAGAAGAAATCAAAAGGGAAATTAGAAAATACCTCACAACAAGAAAAAACACATCACAAATATTACGGGATGCAGCAAAACCAGTAGTAAGAGGAAGTTAATAGTGATAAATGCTTACATTTAAAAAGAAGGAAGATTCAGACAAACAGCCTAACATTTCACCTCAAGCAGCTGGAGAAAGAACAAATTAAGCCCAAAGTTAGCAGAAGGAAGGAGATAACAAAGATCAGAGCACAAGTAAACAAAATAGAGGATAGAAAAAACAATAGAAAAAAAAATGAGACTAAGAGTTAATTTTTGAAAAGATAAAATTGACAAACTTGACTAAGGAAAAAAATAAAATTGGAAATGAAAGAAGAAATATTACAACTAATGCCACAGAAATAAAAATGGTCATAAGGGACTACTATGAATAATTATATACCAACAAAATGGATAACCTGTAAGAAATGGATAAATTCCTAGAAACACACAACCTATTGATTCTTACCTCACACCATCCATAGAAATCTACTTGATATGGATCATAGAACTAAATATAAAAGCTAAAACATAGGAAACAGGAGAAAATCTTTGTTACCTTAGAGGAGACAAAGATTTTTTAGACAAGAAAGAAAAAACATGACTAAAATTGACAAATGAGACTTTATCGAAATTAAAGGCTTGGGTTTTTTGCAAAATAGATTAATGAAAAGGCAAGACACAGACTGGGAGAAAATATTTGCAGCACATGTATATTTTATCCAGAAAATATAAATACTTTTTATCCAAAGCATTTTTATCCAGAATATATAAAGAACTTTTAAAACTCAATAAGAAAATTCAGTAAAAACTGACAAAATATTTTAACAGACTCTTCACAAAAGAAGATATATGCATGGCCAAGAAGCACATAAAAAGATGCTCAAGATCACTTGTCATCATGAAAATGAAAATTACAACAATGAGATACTACTAAATATAGACTGAAAAAGGCTATACCAAATATCAATGCTGCAGATTAATTGGAATACATATACTGAATATAAAGTTTTACACCCACATTGGAAAACAGTTTAATTGTTTTACAAAGTAAAACATAGACTTGTGATAAAGCATAGCCATTATATCCCTGGATACTGAAGAGAAATGAAAGCATATGTCCATACATACACTTGAATGTGAATGTTCATAGTAGCTTTATTCACAATAGCCCAAAATTAAAATGAACCCAAATGTCCATCAAAAGCAAAGGGATAAACAAAATGTGGTATATCCATACAAAGGAGTACTACACAGCAGTAAAAGAAAGGAACAAGCTACTAATAGACACAACAACATGGTTAAATCTAAAAATCAGTAGGCAGAATGAAAGAAGCCAGACAAAAATGAACTCACACTATATCATTGCATTTATATTAAATTTCAGAAAATGCAAACTAACTTATAGTCACAAAAAATGGACCACCAGTTGCTTGGGACCTGGGGCAGAAGGGAGGATATTCATGAAAAGGGCAGGATGAAATTTAGTGGGTGTGGAAATATTCTGTATTTCATTATTGTGGTGGTTTCACAGGTTTTATACATACCTCAAAACCTATCAAATTGTACACCCTAAGCGCATGCAGTATGTTATACATACGTTTATTACACCTCAATGAAATTGATACCCCCTGCCAAAAGAAGTACATAGCTCTGTTTACAATTTACTCCAAGAGTGAAATCTTAAGTGGGGAAGAAAAAAGTGTGGCCCCATCACTTATCAGCTCTGTATAACTTCATAAATTTACCTGGGTAAATTACTTAACCTCTCTGTGCCTATTTTCCCATTTATGAAAATGAGAATAAGAGACCCAACTTGTAGAATCATTGTGAGGACTAAAAATTATATAATTCATATAAAATCTTTAGAGGTACCTGGCTATTGTGTTGATTGTTAGCTATTAATATTAAATTTCGAAGAATTGGGATTTCATAAACTACATTCTCTCACTCCAAAACATTGTTTGAATTTAGTAACAAAAATAATCTGAAAATTTATTTGGAAAATTTAAAAACACTTATGAACACGTGGGTAAAGGAAAGAATCAATGGAATTTAGAAAATAGTTAGAATATGATAATAAAAATACTACATATCAGAACTTGAATGAAGCAGCTAAGTCGGCATGCAGAAGCAAATCTAGAACTTTAAATGTTTACAATGGCAAACGAGCTGGAAATTTAACAAGCTAAGCATCCAATTTATGTTAGAAAAAAGAAAAATAGGATAAACCTAAAGGAAAGAAATAGAAAGAGATAAACATAGAGATTAATAAAATAGATAGAATAAAGAGACTTGACAAAGTCAAAAGCTGCCCCATACCTTTCTTCATAATCAAATTTCAGGGGTGACCATGCACATGCTCACCATCTTCTCACTTCTCTTGCAACTCTAATGTGCATCTGTCCCATCACTCTACCAAAATAGCTATTGCCTAAGGCTCACAGTGACCTTCATGTCAACAAGTTCATTAGAAGTTTTTCAGTCCTAACCCAAACTAGTCTCTCAGCAGCAGTTAACTCCATATTTGTCTCCATAACACTTCCACTGGCTAGCATGTTGGCTAGCACACTGTCACGGATTTTTTTTTTTTTAATGCCTTAAGCTAGCTTCTCTTTAAACTCATCTGCCTATGCCATGCCATCAAAGGTTGAAGTTTCTCAAGACCTAAGCCTAGGCCACCTGTTTTTCCCAAGTGATTGCATCCATATTCATGGCATCATGCCACTTAAAATCAGATGAGTCACACACATATCCATGATCCTAACACAGCCTGCTCATCTGAGCCCTGGCTTTCTATATTCTATTAGACATCTCCCTGAGGATATCTGAAACCCTGAGATCCATCATGTCCCAAACTTAGCTCAAAACCTTTCCTCCTCCTCCCAACCACACACCTGTCTCCCCCAAAACCTGATCCTCCTCTTTGGTTTACCCAATTCTGCAATTCACTGCTAATCACTTATTTATATAATTCAGAAAACTATGAGTCGTTAAAGCTTCCTTCTCCCTTATACCTCACATTTACTCCATTACCAAATCCTGTCTATGTTACCTCCTAACGTCTCTTAAGTCCATTCACCTCTCCCCACCCACAATGCTCGTCTAAGCTACTACCATCTATTGCCTATTCTATGGCAGTTAGCCTCCTATTTGTTGTGTCTATATCCTCTGGCTCCCGATATGTCTGTTCTCCACCAGTTGCCAGAGTTACCCTCCTTAAATAAAAATCTCGTTAACAAAGATTCCACCCCTAGTTTCCTCCATTGGCTTTGCTTACTCTTAGACTAAAGACAAACTCTTTTGTACATACTACAAGGCACTTCATGGTTCCAGCCTCATCCCATACTGTGTTCCTCCTTATTCTTCACGTCTCTGGCCACACTTAGTGTTCTTTCAGTACTTTGATTTGCTATTTCCCTTCTGCTACAGAGCCGTTCCATATTCTTTTCCCTCTACTTAAAATGTTCTTTCCTTCTTTGCTTAGTTAACTCTTAGCTCCAGGTTGACACTTGAGAAAATCACCCAACTCCATTTAGATTAGATTCCAAAATTATAGACTCTCTGAGCATTATGCTCATTTCCTTCATGTCATTTGCAAATTTGCAATTTTATATTTGTGTGATTTCTTTGTGGGAGCTTACTAGACTAAGCATTATAGGAAAAGGGACCAAGTCTGATCTTGCTATATCCCTAGTACCAAAGTTAGTTAATACCGTTCCGTGTTTAGTAAATATTTATTGAATGACCAAGCCCTAGTTCACCATATCCCATATATCCCTGGGTAGGGTAATCCCTAAATATATAATTTCACAGCAGAACTTTCTCTACCCTTCTTTCTCTTTCCCCATTTACCCTCTCCCCCTCAAAGAACAAAATGCTTGCTTTAAAACAGGGGTCCCAAACTCAAACACCTGGAGAGCCCTGGTGGATACTACCATTTGAGAAATAATAGGGAATGGTGGTTACCATGGTGAACTAGCAAGCACATATCTAAAGAGGACAGCCACATTAATTCAGGTCCAGCTACAAGATGGTGTTGCCAAATCACCTGATTTTTCAAGAGAAACAGAAATTTGGATTGTTAAAATAAGAAATCTAGTTTTAAATAATGACAGGGTATTGAAGTATTGTTAAAAAACACTATAGACTAACTCTGGATAAACCACACAAACCATTTTGTGAGTCAAACCCAACTCAAGGGCTACTAATTTGTATATTCTCCTCCCCTTTCTACTTCTTCTGTATTATCTTCCTTACAGAAATAAAACAAACCAACACAATTTTTGTCTTTATAGGTTCCATCTGACAAACTGAATTACATTTAATACCCATCAATGTTAGTTAAAATGAATTCTGAGTAATTTATATCTTATGGGAAATTTATGGTGTTCTAAGTCTAAGCAAATATAAAGAAAGTGCCATATATTACGTGATACACCATTGATGTCTGCCTTCCTCTACTACACTATATATTGCTTTAGGTCAGCCTAAAGCATTTTATTTTGAAAGAAATTTTTCATGCTCTTAAGCACCTGGCACTGTTATGTGTGGTCGATGCTTAATGATTTGGATGGTTGAGCAAATTCATGATAAAGGAGTTTAAAATAAATGTTTCCTTCTCTCCATCTCCACAAATAAAATCAGAATCTCTAACTTTTAGCAAAGTAGTTAGAATTTTTCATCTAATCTGTTTTCAATAAAGACAGACTTTTATGAATTAAGTGTCCCTGTTATATTTTTAACTTTGTTCAGGGGTGTGTTTAAAGTAGTATATAATTTCATCAGTAGCCCTGAACTAGAAGTTTGGGAATCTGAGTTTTAGTACAAATTCTATTCTACTTGGTAATTGATATTTGCCAAGTCACTACTTTTGTTGGCCAGTTGTTTAATTAATAAAGTGGTTAGTCTCAGTGATATCCAAGACTAATTCTATTTAATTCTAATAGTCTAGCACTAATAAGTCAACCTAGAATTTGAGGGTTTAAAAATAAAATTATTACTCTACAGCCTAGTTCTGAGATCTAATAGTGTCTGTGAATTCTATCTCTAAGATATGAATGCCAATTTCAAAGTTACATGTATCGTATTAAAATTAAAGTTTAGGCTATAAATAAATATAAAAACTTAAATACCTAAGATCATCAGCTTTATAAAATAAGATGTAGCTGGATATGCCAAATCTGTATATCCTATCTTTTTTCAAAAATTCAGTTACAACTGCAATTTTTCATTAGCGTATTGATCACACTCTACAATTTTTTTTTTTAGCTTCAGTCTCTCACTGTAAAAATACTTAAGTAATATTTTATTAAACTTTTGTGCTCTTTCCTCAGCTATTTTTTAGGACTTTGTCTAATTGCTGATCGAATGACTTCGGCTAGTTTAAGGTGATACTGTGTACTGTAGGGAACTTTTCTGTCGCATTATGAATTCCATGGTTTTAAGCTATTTGAGTGATCGTCATCATTGATTACATTCAAACTATTACTGTCTTTAAGAACTCAAGATGAAAAGAAAGTAAGCATTCCTCTTGCTTCTTTCTCCCGTGTGATATTCTATTACTTCTGAAACATTCTGCCCTTTTTTTCTCCACCATTATCAGTCATTTGCAATGAGTCTGACTTTCTGTTTACAAAAAGCAATTCTGCTATCTTCCTAGTTCAAAAGCACAAAAGGTTTTATGAAAAATCAGTAATGTACAATGGGGGATTTAGTGTTGGAAAAACTTTAAAGGATAGCACACTGTCAGCAAAAATTCAATTTAAATCAGTTTCCTAAGGAGTCTAAATCTATAATGTATGAAACTCAGTTTCAGAAATAAATTCTCTATATCCCTTAATGTAATATATGTTAATTTATCTTCAAAGAACTGTTCATAGTAAACTAATGAACAGTCCATAGTAATTTGTTATATTTCAGGGTGATTTTCAATAATGAAATCTCATAAACTTTTCTTCTCACTTACTGTTTCATTCCTGAATAATTTAGTTATGCTTTTTTAAAAAATACACTTCTAGTTAAGTAAAGGGTATGGTAAAGGTACTTGATAGTCTGCAAGGCAACATAAAATGAAGGTATTAAATTGCTTCTAGGTCATTACCTTCATTACCTTTTGC
The DNA here is from genome assembly GCF_004115265.2 of Rhinolophus ferrumequinum. Lineage (NCBI taxonomy): Eukaryota > Metazoa > Chordata > Mammalia > Chiroptera > Rhinolophidae > Rhinolophus > Rhinolophus ferrumequinum. Next base: position 40,068,542 of record NC_046289.1, on the reverse strand, counting down.
TAAATAGATAATCTGGTTTCTGAATATATTTTTCTTGGGCACGTTAATTGTGCAAATCTTTTCTCTGACAACAAGTAGTTGCTATAAGATGTAGACAACACTACTAATAAAGCAGTATTTGTCACTTAAACATTAGGGAATTAACTTGAACTATATAACATCAAAGATCTAAGTGTACAAACATCAAAGAAAACCAGGATCCCAATGAGCTTTCAATTAGGAGTCAGGACACCTGTGTTTTAATCCTTTCAATTTCCTGTGTGTTCCTGGTCAATCCACTTAATCTCTAAAGCTCAGCTTTGTTATTTGTAAAATTAAGTTATTGAATTAAATCTCCAAGATTTCTCTTAGTCCAGGAGATGAGGGATAAGCTTCCTGTTGTCCTCTCCCAGCATTCTTAACAGACAGTGCTTATTCTCCTAGCAACAACGTGTGACAACCAGGAGAATTCACCTGAGACATAATGCTCACGGTTTTTATTGGGGAGTCAGTCATATAGGCATGGAGCATCTTCATGACTGACTTTAGTTACTCAGTCTCCAGCCTTTCGAAGGTCAAACCGATCATCACATGGTCCTGAGCCTTCACCATAAATCATATTATTAGCATAGTCTATTGTTGTGGCCAAGGCCCCAGGTAAACAAAGACACTTTTAGGCAGGATATTCTAAGGGCTTACAAATTATCTTCCAAGAGCCAGGAAAAGGCCAGATCTTTCTTTAGAATGTGCAGGGCTTAGACAACTGAGGCTTGCTGAGTTAATCCTTCATTGCATACCTTGTTTCAGTGAAGTAATCCTTCAGTACCTTCTTGAGAAAGGGTAAGAAACCTTTTGAGGCTTTTCATGTCTGAAACATTTTAATTCTGCTGTCATATTTGATTGATAGTTTAGGCAGCAATAGAATTCTAGGTTGGAAATAATTTTTCCCGAGGATTTTTAAGGTGTTACTCCACTTCCAGTGTTCTTATTGAAACTTCAAAGCCGTTCTGATTCTTGATCTTTTATTTGTTTTTATACTTACTAAAAACTATTAGATTTTCTTTTGACCCCAGTGTTCTGAAATGATGTCTCTTCATGTGGGTCTATTTTCTATCCATTTTTCTGGGCGTTGTACAGGCCCTTTCAATTTAGTCGCATGTCCTTTAGTTTGGGGAAACATTCTTGAATTTTTCATTGATTTTCTCTCCTCCTTTTTTATGTTCTCTCTTTCTGGAACTGCTAACATTTGTATGTTGGACCTATAAGACAGATCCTTTTCTTATTTTGCATCTGCCTTTGTGCTGTACTTTTGGGGGGAGTTTTCCCAACGTCCAGCCCTTCTCTTGACTTTTTTATTTCTTCTAGCATGTTTAATCTCTATTAGCTCTTTTTTATTACCTGAATTTTTTTTGTTAATCGCATCTTATTTTTGCTTCATGAGTGCAGCATCTTTTCTTACCTCTCTGAGTCTATTAAGGGTAGCGTTTCATTTGTTTAGTTTTTTTCTTTTGTATAGATTTTTCCATTTTTGTTTTGATCTCTCTTTCATTAAAAACTTTTGAGCTATCTGGTTATCCTTGGCTGTGTTTAGAATTAAGAATGGAAGCTCTAAGCATGTAGGTGAGGCATATACAGTCATGTGGCTGGATAATTTGTTAGGGAACCCCCGATGCTGGCATATTTAGGTCTCTCCTCTTAGGCTGATCAGTTTCCTCAGGAGAAAAATATTCTAATCTTTCAAAGGATAAAGGTCTAGTTTATAACATTTTGAGAACCTAATTAAGGAAGAGGGTTGAGGCAAGGGAAAATCTCTATACTTGGTATTCATCATTAATCTTCCCATTTTAAGTATGATACCAAACTATCAGCTGTGCCTGGCATCTAACTTTCATACTCCAGGCCAGAGAATAAACACCCAGATATCTGCCAGGGTGAATAAGGAGCATTTGCCCAGGGCATGGACTAGGGAAAGAGGTTTAGGGATTTAACTGCTCTTAAACAGCTTTTATCTACCTCTGTTTTAGTCACCTTCACCTCTCTCCAGTGATACTTGGTTTTCTTGGTTTCTGTACCTTTTGAAGATTCTGAAATGTAAATCAGGTTGGTTCTTGGGATTCATCTTTCTTGGGTAATCACAAATTGTGTTGGGATCCCCAGGGCCACCCTCAGCCTTGATAATTTGCTAGAAGGACTCACAGTTGTTATATTCATGGTTAAAGTTTATTAGAGTGAAAGGATAGAGTGAAATCAGCAAAGGGAAAAGAGGAAACCAGGAACAAAATTCCAAGAGTCTTCTCCTAGTGGAGTCACAGGATATACTTAATTCCTTCTGGAATGAGTTGTGACAATACATGTGAAATATTTACCAGGGAAGCTCATTAGAAACAGTACCATGGGGGGTTTAGTCATGTAAGCACTCTCTGCCTAACTAACACATACCGAAATTCCAAACTCCCAGAAGGAAAGCAGATGTTGAGTATAAACCATACTGTTTACACAAACAGTTTAGGCACAGTGAAACACACTTATCATGTAGGGAGCAGTGGGAATCCTCCCAAAATCCAAGTTCCCGAATGCCAGCAAAGGACCAACCTTACAAGCAGGCTTTTCTAAGGGTAACAGTCTCAGGCCTGCTATGTTAACTCTTTTCTGCACACATATCCATCTACTTTCTGGCTTCCAATATTTTATTGTATCCTTTCCCATTCTACTCAAATGTATGGGTTTATGCCTTTTAAAAAAATCCCTTTACTGTTGTTCTAGTGAAGTTTTAGTTGAAAACAAAATTGGATATGTAAAAATCATTTTTAAGCAACTCGAAAACAAGACAAAGCAGAGAAAAGAAACTTAAAAAAGATAAGGTATTACTATCCAAAGAGACAAAAAGATACTGTACTAGAAAGAAGAACAGACTGCTATAAATAAAAAGTATTTAGAAGATTTAAACAAAAGAGTTCTTAAAAATAAAATATGTGATAGGCATTGATAGAGAACATCTGAAAAAATTCTGGCTCTTCAATTTATAGCTAAAAGCCTCCTTGTTTTATACGCACATAGTAGCAGTGGTAAACTTGGAAATGGTTCACTACTTTCCATAGAAACTTAAGCAACTGAGATGGAAACTATGGATAGCTGCTTCTGTAAAACAATCCACATAGTTGGCTATATATGCTTATCTGTCATGGAGAAGAGATTTTGTTCACCACATTTTATTTTTGCATCAATTCCAGGTTTTATATAGATATGTTCTCCAATTAAGTTTCTATTTCAAACAAAAAAAAGTGTGGAAAATCAACTTGACAAAAAGAAATTATATAGGAAAGCATCTGTTCTATTAATAATAAGTATTCTAGTACCTACCATCTCCAAGCAACATAGATCTACATGCCATGGGGGACAGCAAATGATATACAACTCCAGTGTAACTCTTCCTCAAATCTTGGGATACCTGTGTTAATTAAATGTATATTAGGTAACATTTACAAATAAAATATATTTGTCATATTCTCATCTTTTTTCCCTTTATTTGAGAAACTGAATAGGAAGATAAAATGTGGAAGTCTGCATTTTTAAATGGAAAAATCATTTCAGATTACTTATAATTTAAATATTTTAAAATAAAGTATTCTGATAAACAGTATTTTAAATCTTTATTAATTCAAAAATTCTAAATCAGTATTTTCTAAATTAGGGGCTACTAGTGTGTATATAAGATAAAAGTAGGTAAGTTGATGAAAATCATTTGCAATCCATAAACCCATATAATTCTTCATAATTTTATAATAAAGAATAATATCCTTCTATAAATGGCACATTTAATTATTTTTTCTGGTATTAAGAAAGACCTGGAAAGATAAGACTCCTCTGACATAAATTGGTATCAGCAAAATCATTTGGATGTATGTTATTTACCATTCTACTCCTCAAAAAAATTACATGAAGTGTGTTTCAGGAACTATCCTTCACTGTCTTAACAAATAATACATAATTGTTTGACATTTTTCATATTATTAATCTTTTTTTATTCAGGATCATGTCCTATTAAAGTCTAAAAAATACTTGGAATCTACTAATATCAGATCATTTTTAATCTTACTATTATCTAAATATGATTAAAGCACCAGATTGTGTTTATGTGATGCATTGTAACTAACATATTTTGCAAATCTTGGGTGATAACTGACCTTTAATTATTTCCTTGTTCAGTTCAGCTCCCTCTCACACCCATTATTTATCCCATTCCATGACCTGTAATCTTATGTATTACACTTCCCTCCCTGTTCCATTCTCTTCTTCATTTGAACCTTTTAAATGCCTTCACTGAAATCTAGCTTTTTCCAGATGACACTTTGAGCCTTATATACATACCTTCCATCTCAATTTGTGGGAAGAACAATCAGCCTATTTTATGTTTCCCAATACTACTTACTGATGTTATATCATCACCATCTCTCTGAAATTCGTGCCATCTGATTAGGTCATCATTGGCTATAATAATGTCCACTTTACTGGGTGAATCAGCACTTTCTTTCTTCTGGCCTGGTCTCCTGTTACAATATAGAGATCTTTTTCAAAGCCCATAATGATAACCTATTCAATGTCTCCCAATTCAGTGGCTTCTCAGAGTTTTTCTGTTTGAGCCACCCAACATCAGGGTGGGATCAGCTCTTGAATGAAGCAATTCTTTCTGACCAGTGTCTTTTTTTCCTTATATATCTTGAATTCATCCTTTTATGTTTTTTTCACTCTCATCCTGTGTTTTAATGACTTTACCCCTTCTGTTTTCCTCACTCCATTAGCTCCCTTCTGATGTCATTTGCACTTAGAATCAATGGTCAATCTAGTATTCCTTATCCCTTGACTTTTTGCTATGCCAATATGGTTCACCCTCCTACTTTTTCTTTCTCTAGTTTCACATGTTAGAGTTCTAAATTATTACATGAAAATGCAACCTAGTTATTTGAACTTTTTATAATGGCTCCATTTTTTCTATTAGTTTGTTTCAATTTTAAAATCAGGAGATCTTGCTGACTGTATCCACTGTCAACTGCCTGACTTTAACTGGCCCTTTCTGCTTCTCAATACAGTGTATTCTTTTACAACACTTCTAGTCATGTGTTTCAAACGTTTTCCATATTCCAAGTGTTTAAATCTATCATCCCTTCCCAGGATATGACCTTGCCTCCTACTTTACTAGAAAAAAAATAGACTTCATCTGCCAAATTCTTACCCATTGTCTCTTTATCAAAATGTCTGTATCCATGCTACATCCAATTTTATTTTAACAAAGAGATTCATAGATTATTTTAAACTTTCCTTGCAGACCTCCACGTTTTCCTTCAACTGTCTTCGTTCTTTACTCAGAAGTGTCTTCCTTTTCAGGGCTTCTAGGCCCTTCTTTGACAATTGAACTCTCCCTTCCTCTCTCACTCTCCTCCATTTGCCATTTCACCCTCTCTAGTTCATTTCTGACCAGCAGATTATTAAATTGGAAACCGAAAAGTCTACGATTTTACCTTACCTGAAAGCCAACATGTTAGCCGGCCACAGTTTTATATACATACACTGATCCATGGGTCAGAGAAAAAGACCATTTATTACTCGTGGCAAAAACAACAACCAAAGCAATGTCCTGCATCGGGTCCCCGGCCCCAATTCCCATAAGGCAACAGTGAGGGCGGCAACAGTGAGGGCCGCAGCAGGGTGTGTTACAGGAGAAGAACCCCCAAATAAGAAAGACTGTATCTTTAGTCCGGAATGTAAGCAAATTTTCACCAAGAAGGGAGGAGAATTGACTGCCCTGGAATGTCCAGGGATGGAGATGTTCTCTATTTTTACTGTACTAGTCAGGGAAAAAAATCTTCCCTCTGACCTTAAGATAGACACTCTCTCTTATTTTCAAGGATGTTTGTTTTGCAAACCACTTTGCTCAAAAAATCTGGACCATGCAGAAATGTGCGATATTCTTAAAGAATTGTCTCCCAACACAAATTTTCCCAGGTTTCTCTTATCTTCAAATATATATCATATAGTTTATACTAATTGCCTTTGTTGTCTTAATTTCTATTAACTTCTTGCACTTGTGCGCTGTCATTCCACAGAAAACTGTTCTTTCCAAGATACCAGTGACATATTATTAACCCAATGAATGGTGGTGTTTTAATCGTTCTTGACTTTTTGCATAATTTAACAAGGACTATGCTTTTCTCCTTTTACCTCTATACTACTACTATGTTTTCTATAACCTGATTTTTAGGTCACTCTCCCTTGCCTATCTCTCTTTTCTTCACTCTTTGTGCTTTTTCATTCTATTAAATGTGAACACATCACACATTGACTTCTCATTCTACATTTGTTCCCTCAAATGTCTTCCACTTTGTTTCAGCTTTCACTTCTATAGATGACTATAATTTCCTTCTTATATTCCAAAACTCACCTGCCTTCTCAATATTTCTGCTGTTAGGTAATAAATTTTAAAACTAAAAATAAATTCCATGACCTGACTTTTTAAAATTTTTGTCTGTCAGGCCCTCCTCATTCTATCAGTTTTTCAGATTCAAAACCTGAGAATGTGGTTGAGTGGACTCACTTAAACTCAACAACAGTCTTTTAACTGAGATGAGAATAAAGAAAAAGTAGTAAAATGAGCAGTCATCTTCTGAAGATACAGATAGAGTTAAGTATGGAGGCAAAGAGACCAATAAAAGGCTGTTACAATAACACTGTAGTAGTAGAGGCAGAGAAGACATGCATCTGAGAATGATGTCAGTGGTACAATTTAGAAACTAGTGGAATAATATTTTAGATTCCTCATCATTTCCAGCTTCTGGTAGATGGTGGTACTGTTAGCCAAAATATAATAGATGTGAGTAGATGCATAGGCTGCTATATCTGCTTGAGCATTTACCTAACACTCATTTACCTTTATCACTTGGCTTAAATGTGACTTTCTTTGAAAAGTCCTCCCTAACTCTTTATACAATCTTTCCCCTTTCTCCTTCACCTTTTACCATGTCCTGGACTGAATTAGTCTTTCTCCCTTCCTAGATGTTGTGATAGCATCTTTTGCATTGATATGACACTGTGTCAAAATAGTTGGTTTATCTATTTCTTCCATACACTGAGCTCCTTGAGAGCAGAAACAGTTACTGTATTTATGAATCCATGGCACCGTTCATAGTGTGTGCTCAATAAATATTTGAATGAAATTAGTACGTTATCAAGTACTTACACTATTTTTCTTTATAATGTTTTGTACTTACCTCTTTCTTTCTAGGCCCCCAAAGTTTATACCCTATGTCAGTAGTCTTATAACTGGTCTTTCTAGTCTGTAATTCCTCTGTAGTAGCCTGTATATTGATACCAGATTAATGAAATTCCATATTTTGCAGTGCCTACATAAAAGCCTTCAATATCTTTCCATTACGTAAATAATAAAGTCCAAATCTACCAGTAAAGACTTGAGACCTTCCACACTATGTTCTCAGAATTCACCATGTTTATTTCAAATTCTACTTACCTACCTGCTTAACTTTGTTCAACAAGTATTTGAGGACCTGGCTTTTGCAAGGCTATGTAAAGGAAGTTTACTATATAGGCTATATGCTCATTATCTTGTGTTCATTTTTTGGTCCCTTGTTTCCTTTTACTACTTCATTTCATCTTAGGGGAAAATAATCTTTGGAGAACACTCAGCCACATTCATATAAGTAGTTCCATTTTAGGACAAAACATGAGTGATATAATGAAGGTCAGAATAGGTGCAAGCCCCTCAGCACAATGTCTGGCTCTTCCTAAAAGTTCAATAAATGTTTTAACTGAATTCTGTTCAAAATTTTAAAGATAGAAAATTAAATTTAAGGCTCTCCCAAAGAAAATTATTAATTTATTGTTTTATGCCTTTGGAAACCTGCCTATTTTTGCTTCATGGTAGTTCAATTGTTAACATTTGAATTTTACTTGTTATCTATTGTTATTTGTAGTTGTATCACTTTGAAACACAAAGTCAAAACAAATGTAAGGGTGCGGCCGTTTGGCTCACTTGGTTAGAGTGCAGTGCTCATAACACCCAGGTCGCTGGTTTGATACCCACATGGGCCAGTGAGCTGTGCCATCCACAACTAGAGTGAAAACAACAACTTGACTTGGAGCTGATGGGTCCTGGAAAAACACACTCTTCCCCAATATTCCCCAATTAAAAAAAAAAAAAACTGTGAGAATATTATAGTACATGCTTTCAAAATTTTCTTTCTGTACTCTCTTTTTAGGTTATATGTAAAATCAGATGTGCCACTGAACTTGACAAACACAAGTAAGTTTCATGAGTAGCAAAATCTAAATTTTTTTACAGTAGAGTTCTCAAAGTCTAAGAGCATGGTGAATGAGGGTGCTGAGAAGCAGTTTTATAGAAAATCAAGTAGTTAGATTAGTTCATAGGAAGTGAACTGAGTAACTCACAGTAGTCTCCCTTCAGCCACATTGCTACCAACAATCTTTTTTCTGTTGCTCTGCCACTATGCTGCCTCAGATATCAGATGTAATTTCATAGGGTCCACAAAACACTGAAGTTAGATTATGCTGTTTGGGGCAAGAATGTATTATATAGTTCCATGAAATAAGTAATGTTTCAGTATTCGTTAACCTCAAAAATTGGAGTGCTAAGCTATGGAGTCAGGAGACTTGGGTTTCAGACCAATTCTCCTACTAACTTGCCAACTGTGCAACTCATTTAACCTCTTTGTGCTTTGGTTTCCTAAACTGCTATAAACCCCTGGATATATGGATAATTTCAAGGTCTGGTTTGGGTTTCAAACTATGTAATTATTGTTTTCATTATTTAATCTGAGAGAATAGTAAGAGCTAAGCTTCTTAAATTTTTAAATTAATGCTTTAAAGTCTAATGCCATTTTTAAATGGTTTAGATACTAATTTCATAACAGCGAAGATGGCCCAACTGAGTGATTATTAAATTTGTATTTAACGAAATTACAAACATTTTAAGCTGAAAGAATTATTGTACCTAAAGTAACACACTAATAAATTTAATTTCTCATTGGTTTTATAAACATCTAATAAATCTTTGTACTTTGCATGTACACTTAACAAAAATTGCTTGTTGAAGATTGCTTTACATATTACCTTCATTGTACCTTGTGTAAACTATTTCCAAAGGCAAACAACGTTCTATGATTCCCATTATTGAAAGTGACCCCAAATAGAAGATATTAGGATGCTAAATAAATTTCTGGGTCATATTAATTTGGAGTATAAACGTATCTGAACTGGAGTTACATTCAGATAGATAGCTATTACAGCTACTTGATACAGATAGCCATGCCTTACCTGAAGAGTTTTTATGAGGTGGTCTAATTTTTCTTAAGGGAAAGTAGTTAAGCATTTCATTTTCAGAGTTGCTCTGTATGCGTAGGAGACATGCAACTTTATGAGAAGGTGAGGTACTGACAAGCACTTGGACCTCTGCTGTCCCTATGTTCTTCTTCAGTCATGTCTGAAAATAATGTTTGCTGTAGATAACCAGAAGTTCATAAAATTGAACACTGTTTAAAACATATTTCCCTTCTTAAAATTAATATTAGTGATCAATTTAAATTTAGATATAGTTTAGTAATTTTCCAGACAAATTATAAAAGCCTGGTAATTCTTGGAGTGGAAAGATCAATGAAAATATGCTTAGTAGTTATAAAAATGAAAAATTCAGGATTACTTGAATTAGTGTTAAAATAGTCCTCTCTTATTCTTCCTGGTAAAGGCAATTCAAGTGAGATAATTTTTAAATTAATGCTTTAAAGTCTAATGCCATTTTAAACTTTTATTTTTTTAATTAATGCTTTAAAGTCTAATGCCATTTGAAAATGGTTTAGATACTAATTTCATAACAGCAAAGATAGCCCAAGTAACTCTAAATGATTATTAAATTTGTATTTAATGAAATTACAAACATTTTAAACTGAAAGAATTATTATATCTAAAGTTACACGCAATAAATTTAATTTCCCATTAGTTTTATAAACATCTAATAAACTCATTTTTTTTTCTTTCAGAATTCTGTTGCATTTGGGCTTTATATTGGCAAGCCTTCTCTTTTTAGTGGTGAACTTGACTTGTGCAATGCTAGTCCATGGAGATATCCCAGAAAATCAGTTGAAATGGACTGTGTTTGTTCGAGCATTAATTAATGATAGCCTCTTTATTCTTTGTGCCATCTCTTTAGTTAGTTACATATGCAAAATTACAAAAATGTCATCAGCAAATGTCTACCTCGAATCAAAGGTAAGTGTATCTCTTAAATTTTCACTTGAAAATCTAACTTCAAATCCTCATCAGATGAAGCATATTTTAATGGAAAAATTGTAATTTTTTAAAGTATTCTCAATGACAGGTACAGTCTTGGGCATGAAGGAGTGGTCACAAGAAATTAAAAAGTATTCAAAACTTGGCCCTTACTAAACAATGATTTGAAAAAAAAAAGCTTATACTGAGCATACTGTATTTTCTATGACTTAAATCCTCTGCATTGGAGGCCAATTAAACAGAATAAACCAGAACTTATATCAATATATCACAAATAGTCTATATATAAAGCCACAGTAACAACTTAGTATTTCCTCAGTCAGGATGGCAGTGTTGCCATTAAACAAATTTACCGGATTACGTCTACATATATTTAGCAATGTTAAGATGTGATACGGGTAAAGTGGTGTTTATTTGTATAAAGGTTTAGAGAATGTTACTTCACCCCATAGTATGAAGTCCATATGAAATTTGAAACAGCTAGTATTGTAACTAAATTTACAAATGCCTTGATTCTCCCTTTCATTATACTTTGGATCAGCAAACAGAAGCCACATACTAACTTATTAACAAAAAAACCATGGAAGTTTCTACTGTTATTGATTGACAGTGTGGTTGAGCCATGATCAGTCATTATTATAGTGCATGTGTGGCATTGGGTGTGGGGTTATAGATGTGTGGAGATGGAGGGGTGGATTTATGCATACACATGAGCTTGCTTTCATTTGGCATCATTGCCTGTTCACTGAAGACAAGGAAGATTGTATCCTTAAACAGACAGTTCTCTGAAATATTTTTAGATTTCTGTATTGTTCTTATCCTTACTATAGTCCTAGCAAACTAAGGTATTATAATTAAATGTATGGTAATCAACTTTTTAAATTTAGGCGGAGACTGTCCTTTTACTTTTTAAACATATCAGTAGAATGCAGAATAAATACAGAAATACAAATATATAATATACATAAATATATATGCATACATCTATTTACATACATACATATAGATATGAGAGAGAGAGAGAGACAAAGAAAGATAGAGAGGTGGTAGGAGGGAGCAAGACTGACTTAGACTTTCAAACCTATTAATCTTACCTGGAAAATTATTTTATTCAACTTCTATTCTAAAAAGTTAATTCCTAAAATTTATGTATTTTAGCTAATTATCCTGGCTTCAGTTTAAGTATTAAGAATAATATTGTCACTGTTATGGTACATAATCTTTTGGTGTAGCAACAGCATCTTCACTTAGTGTGATATCACCTCAGGATGCATAACTCCTGCTTATCTAGTGATAAAGCATAAATAGATGTGGTTGAATTTAAAGGGCTTCTTTTCTGGATACCTAGAAATTTTCTAAGTTTGGTTTTACTTGCTTCGAAATAGTTCTCTGAATATAGTAAAGTTGCCAATCTGAGGAGAAAAATTCATCTGATAACTCCTCCAGAATTATTTCAAACATCTTCCCCTAACTATCATATGAACAGTATTGACTTTTTTTTTAAGTATTAAATTTAAAAGATGCATGGATTCAGAATTCCCTAGCAATATTACAGAAAGAAATGTTCAAATACGTACCTATAAAGGTAAATACAACATGAAATACTGGATTATTTGTATTACATTGTACTATTATGTAGCTCTTGATCTTCCTAACTAGATTATAAACTTCCATACATCATCTTGCTGTCACATTCTTCTTGTAAAATCACTAGGCTCGTTTTTGTTTTCTGACTTCTATAACAATATATAGTTTCTCTTATTTAATCAACAAATGTCGGTTGAGCCAACTCCCTTCTCTACTTTCACAGTAACACTGTTTCTTGCTATCCCTAAGAGCATTTCCTTAAAGCTCAGACTTTGGTCCTTTGTTTATCTCTTTTCACTCTTCCTTCTGCTACATATTTATTCAGTGATGATGAGGTCCTCCATAATTTATCTCAAGCAAATCTGACCTACCTTATTTGTAAATGGCATATAGTATGTTTCCTGTCCCTATATCCTTACCCTGTCTCATCTTGCAGGAATGTCTTCCCTCTCCCAGTGCTCTATACATGTTGTCCTTATCTTACCCAACTTTAAAGCCATAACTAATTTTTCCCCCTAAAACTTTTAGGAATTTAATTTGGTCCCTTCTCTTCCATCTCCAAAATAAAATTTAGAAATAACTCTATCTAAATTCTCTTTAAATTTTATTTTATTCTTCTAGCGACTAGAACAGTGCTATGATTTGGTTCTCTTTTTTCAAAGTAGCAACTCTAACTTGCTTTTTAAATATAAGTTATTGCTTTTTAAATATAAGTTATTTAAATATAAGCTTTTTAAATATAAGTTATATAATTTGAATAATTTATTTCTGCTTTTTCATTTTTTAATTTTCTTACTTATTTGAGGTTTCTTTTTTCCATGGCTATGCGTATGTTCTTATATAGATACTTAATTTAGTATTTTGTAAACTAATGAAGATATTTAGAGCAATATATTTTCTCAAGTACTGCTTTGGCAGCTTTCCATAATCTTGTTGTAATGCAGCAATGTTCTTATTTAACAAAAACAAAGAGCATTTGCTCTTTGCATTTCGAACATGTCTCAACCGTGACATATTTACACATCAGTGTGAATTAGATATTATCTCTCTATATAGGTCTTCTTTCATCTCACTTTGGGGGGAAGTCTAAAATTCAGACTTCTGTCCTGTTCAGGCCCTCTATTCAATAAGAAGTTGCCAGTTTTATTCTCTGCTTGCTTGTCCATGCATATGAATCCGGCCTACTAAACACTGTAGAATTTCTGCACTCCAGGTTCTTTTTAGAGAAAATAAACTCTCAACTGTTAAATTCAAAAACTTAATTTCCAAAAAGATTCCCTGAAGGATATACTGTCTGCCCATTTCCTACCTATTCTACATCTTATCCTCAGTCCAATCCAGATCATCGCGAAGTTTTATGCTAAGACTGCCTTGTTCCCTGTATAGAATTGTCTTTTCTGATCTACACTCTGACTTTACGCTTTGGCCTACATCAAGAAATATGTAAAAAGTTTCTTGTAAGAAACACATATCTTAAAGTCATCATTGTATAATAGCGTTAAGGATATTGTCTACACCATGTTCCCCAGAAAAGATCTCTTTCTCCAGTTCAGTAGCAGGTAAAACAGTATTGATCAAATCTTCTCTCCTCTGGTTACTATGTTGTTCGGAGGCAATTATGTGACTCATCAATCATAGATGACCTTATCATACCCAGTTTTGGTTCTGGCTCTACCTCTAATTTATTCTTTCTTACCACCACCACCCCTCACCCTCCGCCACACACACACACCACACACATACACACACACACACCACACACACACACACACACCACACACACACACACACACACACACACACACTCCTGTTTAGTTTTTTATTTTTTGTGTATGTCTGTAACTATTTCAAATTCTCCTTTTCAATGAGGATGCTGTAAATAGAAAAGAGATTGGATATACTTTTAGATATATTTATGTTTCTGTTTTCAGTTATATCGATTTTTAAAATTAATTTGGAAAGACCTTAGTAAGAGACTGTATATTGTAGTGATTAAGAGCTGGAAACCTGGGATCCCAGAGATAAGGATGTAAATCCCATTTTCCTTCTTATTGGCTTTGTGACATTGAACATGTAACAGCATCTCTCAGCTTCACTCTCCTGATCTATAAAATGGAAATGATAGTGTTGATCTCATAGGTTGTTATGAGGATAAGAGTAATAATACCTACCTTAGGAGGTTGTTACAAGGATTACAGGAAAATGCATATAAAGTGCTTAGTAGAGGGCCTAGCATTTGGGAAGTGCTTATAAATGTTAGCTCTTATGATCCTAATGAGTACTAGAAGATGGCAGTGTAGCTTAAGGAAGTTCTCGAATACCTGAGATTCTTGGCAAAATTTATCTGGAGAGGGGTCCTATATATGGAATCAAATTCTCAAAAGAAACAGTGATCCAAAAAAAGAATGAGAATCACTGAAGAACAGGATTTCTCTTTTAAATATCTTATTTTCATTTTTCTTTAGTCTGCCTTAGTTATGTACCATTCTACCCAGATTTTGATAAAGGTTGATGTCTTTGACAGATTACATTTTATCTAATATTTAACTAGTGTTTCTTAGAAATTTTTGGGCCATATATTGTTGAACTTATGTAACAGCCTTTTAAATTATATTTTGATTCTGTATCATTTATTACAATCTCAGTTTTATTTGCATGTGCATAACAGACCTAACTTTTTGTCTATTGGTAACATTTCATGTGTTTCATTAAGTCAGACAAACTATTATAGAGTTTGGAGTTTTTTTTACAAACTTTTCATAGTGTAAGCAAATAGCTTATATTTATTGACATGATTTTTAGTATTGGTCTTTTTCTCCCATTAAGATTCTTTTATTTTTATTGCGGTTTGCTTTGCCTTCATTTGTATGATTTCTGTGGTACTTTCTAATGTATTTACTTTTAATCAGAATTACATAACTTTTAACATTAAAATACATACTGATGCCATTATTTTTATTCTAATATTCATTTGCATTTCAGAACAATAAGAATATTCATAAGAATATAGAAGAAGACATATCATTTTTAAAGGAGAAAATAACTTAGCACAAAGCAGTTTAAACCGATGGTAGAAGCTTAGTCCCTAAAATGGCAAATTGGGATTATCTATATGAAAGACCACTCAACGGCAGGGTGGGAATAAAATTAAGCTTTTAGGTTTATATCTCTAGTCAGGGATCAGCACAGTTTTATATCTGGGTAAGAGTGTAAAAGGAATCATCGTCAGATATTCAAGATTAGCTTGTGTCCCAGCCCAGTAAGCCACTTGCAAATAATGCATTCTCTCTCTCTCTCTCCTGACTTCTAACAGTTTTCATTTTTATGTAAACCTTTCTGCCCCATGTTCACTCAACCTTTGATCCGTATTAATTAATCTGGTGGGATAGCAGGCAGCATTAGCATCTTGCAGACACACAGTACCATTCAACTAAACTATATTTCTTATATTTCATGGAGACCAGCTGATCCTGTAAGACTAAAGCAGCGGTTTATGGTAACTTAGGCTCTGATTAAAGAAACAGATTAAAATACTATTAGTGTTTCTCTTCTACCACCCTGAAATATGACTTACCAGAATTTGGGGAGGATGGTGTTTGAAAAATAGAGTCTACATCATCATCTGGAATAAGCATGATTGCCATCTTTTCAATATTCTGTTATAATTTCTTGAGTTACTGGGATTTACTTTACCCATCTTAAGCTGTGGCACTTCTTTAGTTTGTTGCCTTTGTTACTCCAGTTCTTAAACCTCAAATCTTATTCGTTCTTGTGTTGCTGAGTTGACCTACTGTATGCTGGTTTCATTGAAAAAATCCCTTACAACTTTGCATTTATAACTTTTATCTACTGCTACATTCAAGTAGCTTTCCCTTTATACTCTAGACTCTTTTGCTAGACCAACTAGCATTTTCAGATTTTTTTTTTTTCATGTCCAGAAGGTCCACCCCATTCAAAACCGTCAACTCCGTGATGGTAGTGCCATAGGAACCAGAGATCTAATTTCACAATGTCTTACTTTCCTTAAGCTATTTTTGAAACTGTTTAGGCCTTATAATTATCAAAATATATATTTAAATTTATTAGTGAAACTAGTATTTTGTTTTCTTATTTTTGATGTTTAGTTTGGCATTTTAATTAAAATAGGAAATAGCATTTGTGACATGGTTTCAAAAAATATGTGCAGGGTTCTGCTTCAAGTAATGGCTGAGTAGCTTCTATTGGACCAAACTTCCACAGATAGCAATGATAAATTCTGGACAAAATCTAAAAAGCACTGGAGGCACTGGAGAACAACCACTTAGAAGAAGGAAATGACACTGAGTGAGTTTCCTGTTTTTTACAGCTTCTAGCCAGCGGGAAGTCCCATCCATGGGGCAGTCAAAACCTGAAGAGAAATCTGCTATTTTACTTGCTTGAAGAATTCAGAAGACAAAATTCAAGTAACTACCACAGATGGAAAGTGAGTGGAAAATCTCATGAAGAAGACAGCCAGAAAGAGAAAACCCCAAATTCTGATTATAAACTGCCAAATTCTGATACATGAATTACACATGTGCAGGACAGACTCCAAGCAGCACAGTTAAAAATAAAAGAATTGAGCTGAGATTTCACCTGCTATCCACGCATGGGAGACAGTTTGGGATTCGAGTCTAGCCAAACTAATTTTTTGCTAAAAAAAAAAATAATAAAAATAAAAAAGAGAAAGAAAAAGAAAAATCAATACTTTTCTAAGGAATATAACTGAATCCAGATTTTCTAAAACATGTCACTCACAATGTCCAGAACACAATCCAAGATTACTAGATATATGAAGAAATAGGAAAACTATAACATACTCAAGAGCAAAAAGCAAAACCCAAAAGCAGTCATTGGAAGCAATCCTCCACAGATGACCTAGATGTTGGATTTATCAGACAAACATTTTATAATGTGCTCAAGAGTGTAAAGGAAAATATACTTGGATGAATAAATAAATAGGAAATCTCAAGAGAAATAGAAACTATAAAAAATAAATTCTAGAATTAAAAATATAATATTTAAAATTAAAAAGTCGCTACTTGGGCTTAACAGCAGATTGGAGATGAAAGAAGAAAGAGTCAATGAATTTAAATCAATAGAAATTATCCAATCTGAAGAACAGAGAAGGGTAGGGAGGAAAGATAATATAATGAACAGAGTCTCAGAGCCTAGTTATGTAATTGCAATACCCAAAGGAAAAGAGGGGAAAAAATGAGGTGGGAAAAAATATTTGAAGAAATAATGATCTAAATTTTCCAATTTTAATAAAAGACAGAATTTCCAGTTTCATGAAGCTCACTAACCCGAACAAGGTGAATACAAAGAAAGTCTCACCTAGGTTCATTATAGTCAAAGTACTTAAAACCAAAAATAATAAAAAAAATCTTGAGATCAGAGTAAAATGATCCATCCATAAAGGAACATTGATTCAAATGATCACTCACTTCTTATCAAAAATAATGGAGGCCAGAAGACATGGAAACAATATCTCTAAAATGCTGAAAGACAAATCTTGTCAACTCAGAGCTATACCCAGTGAAAATATTCTTAAAGAATGAAGAAGAAATAAAAATATTTTCTGATAAAAGAAAACTAAGAGGGTTAGTTACCAGCAGATCTTCACTACAAGAAATGCTAAGAAAATTCTACAACTGAAGGGAAGTAAAACCAGCTTGAATTTCAGCTCTTCAGGAAGGAATGAAGAACACAAGAAATAGTAAATGTGTGGGTAAATATAATTTCTTAATCTCTTTAAAATATAAGAAACAAAAATTATAACGTGAGGTATACATATGTAGCTATATATATATGTATATTTCTCTATATACATAATGTATATAACAACTATAGCAGCTATAGCATAAATGAGGGGAAAAATGGACCTATATGGTTGCAAGATTCTAATATTTTATGTTGAGTGGTATAATAGTAACTATTACTTAGTTAAGGATATGTATTATAATCCTTAGAGCAGTGGTTCTAAAACTTTTTGGTCTCAAGACCCTATTACATTCCTAAGAATTATTGAGGACCCCAAAGAGCTTTTGTTCATGTAGAATAAAACTACCTAGATATAAATCAGAAATAAAAATTGAGAAATTCTAAAAATATTCATTTATTCATTTAAAATAACAATAAATCCACTATATGCTAACATGAATAATGTTTTTATTAAAAATAATTATATTTCCCAAAGCAAAAATAAATTAGTGAGAAAGTGGACATTGCTTTACATTTTGCAAATCTCTTTTAATATCTGACTTAATGGAAAACAGCTAGATTTTCATGTCTGCTTCTGCATTCAATTGTTGTGATATGTTGTTTAGGTTGCAGTATATGAAGAAAATTCATCCTCACACATACATGTAGTTGGAAAATGGAGGAGAATTTTAATAGCCTTTTCAGAAAATTGTGGGTATTCTTTTATACTACACCAAAACTCTGAAGTGGAGGTTTCTTAAAGGTTAGTTGTCATGTGGAACCTGAAACACTATTAGTGAACCTAACTGTCCTCTTCATTGGTCTATCTTGCACGTTGAATAATTTTGTAACATCATGCATTGATCATTGGAAAAGAGTGGCCACAGATCTTCAAAATGTTGATACATTTCATTGACAATATCCAAAAATCACATTTGTTAATATCACCACCAGTCTCATTAGAAAAGCATTTAAGTTTTGGGAAGCTGCCAGTCTTACAGTGGATACAAGTGCTTACAAGTTTTCAAAAATTCTAATTTTCACTTGAAAGTTCGTATTTCATCATTGTCAGGTGTTTTCTTTGAAGTGACAGGCTCATTTCATTTATTTTTGAAAAAAGGTATGCCAAATATAGTAACCAAGTCTGAATAACCATTGTTTGTCTGCCATAGTTGTCTGTTAAGTAAAAAATAGTATTCCCTGAAAAAATGTGGCTAGTTCAGCTTGCAAGACAATCACATAAGTGCTTTTCTTCACGACAACAACTGTACTTCAGCAACTGTATGCAGCAGAATTGCTTTAAGTGCATGTCTCATCACGGAGTATTAAATACACACATACTCTAGAGTCAATATTTAATATTTTCACTGCTTCATCAAGGATATTCTTAACTGAAACTGACTCTTTGTTAACTGGAAGTCCATAGTAGTGAAGAATACAATAGTTTGGTGCCACTGCCTTGATTTGTGTTAAGGCGCAGAAGTTTTACCCACCGTTGCTTTTGTATCATTGGTGAACACAGTTGGCCCAGGACAAACAATCCGAAGAATTTTCAACACTTTGAGTATTTCAGTACCACTTGTATTTCTACTCAGGCATTGACATAAAAGAATATCTTCTTGAATGAATAGTTGGTATTGACACTATATGAATACAAAGAAAATTAGTCCTGCTCCATCAGATTCATTTATTTGTAAGGCAAAAATATAATTCCGTAGACAAGATATTAAATCACTCTTTATGTTTTCAGTTAAATTTTTAAATAGGTAAACTTCTCTATTATTGGAAAACGGCAATGCTATAACTTCTTTTATGGTCTTTCCATCCAGCAGGCATTCAGCAGTGTCAACCATGTAAGGCTTTACTCGTCTCTGAGCTATTGTGTGTACTTTACCAGCCAATGCAGTATAATAACTTAGCCTGGGAAATGCTTGAATGGCCTTTTCATTTCCACTTTGGAAAGTTATAAAAACAGTTTGTGATGTTTAAAGTTCTTGCCATCCCTGTATTTAATATTTCACTTTCTTTTGCTTTAAACTCTGAATGTTGGTCTCAAAATGATGCTTGGTCCATAATGCTATTCAACAATGTTCTGTTGCAGAAGACACAATACGGTAAATTATTGACATTTATAAAGCCCATTGAAAGATAGTTTTCATTATATTTAATTTGATAAAGCAAAACAAGAAATCAGTTTCACCCAGTTTCTGTGAGGTAGATTCTTTTCTTCGTTGAGTCAGAGAATTCTAACACTTTTCATCTTGCCCAGCATCTTAGAGGTAAACAGGGAAGCTATGTGTTGAGAAAGATTTTTTTTATTGTAAAATACACATAACATAAAATTTGCCGTTTTTATCATTTTTAAGTGTACAGTCCAGTGGCATTAAGTACATTCACATTGTTGTGCAGCCATCACCACTGTCCATCTCCAGAACATTTTCATCTTCCCATACTGAAACTCTGTACCCACTAAGTAATAACTCCCCGTTTGTAAGCAGTAATCCATTATTTAATATGAAAAAATTAAATTTTTAAATTTAGAATAAAATATGACTTATGAGTTTATCAAATTAAAATTTTCTAAGTTTTTGGAGGAAATTCTTTAATATTGTAAAACAAATCTATAAAGTATACCTGTTGTGTTTCTATATGGGTTACAAGGAAATTTTTAGGTTTTCAAAATAACTACTTATTGGATGATAATGATGTTTCAGCAGGTATAGCAGGTATAACCAAAGAAAACTAGCAAGAATGCAGTAAAAGTAACAGAAAACAAACTGAGTTAATAATCTCTGACATGTGCAAATTTATACCCTATTTCTATTATATCAGGAATTTAGAAAACACAAGAATACACATGTACACACAGTGTGGATGGACGTCATCACGTTATCATGTAGCTTCCGGAAAAGTGCTATACATTCAAAAAAGAATGACAGTATAATAGGCAAATAACAGCTTAGTATTTTTTAAAATCATATTGATTTTAATCTTTAAGGTCCCTGGACCACACTTTAAGAACTGCTGCCCTATAGCAACCACTTAAGGCAGATAGATAGATAGATAGATAGATAGATAGATAGATAGATAGATAGATAGATAGATAGACAGATAGATTAAAAAATCCATTAGATTAAAATGGAATTCTAAAAAATATTCAGTTAACCTGAAAGGATACAGGAAATTATGGATAGAGGAACAACAAACAACACCAACAACAAAACACAAGAGGGGCAAACACAGAACAAATAGTAAATTGTAAGATCTAAATCCAAAGACATCACCAATTATTTTAAATGTTAATGGACTCACCCCTGTTAAAAAGTAGGGACTGTCAAAATGGATTTCTAAAGAAACAAGACCCACCTATATGCTGACTTCCAGAATGCACTTTAAATATAAAGACAAATATAAGGTGAAAATAAATAGATGGAAACTAATTTGCTATGCATTCAGTAAGCATAAGAAAGCACTTTAATATCAGATAAAATTGACCTCAAGACCAAGAGTATTACCCGACATGAAAAGGTACTTTTCATCAGGAAGCAAAGGATATTACCAAATATAAAGAGGTACATTTCATCAGAAAGACATAAAAATCATAAATGTGTATATAAAGCCAAAATATAAGAAATAAGTAAGGGAAAATGACTTACTTATCGAATAGAAATAAAAGGAAAAAAATCTCCACCATCATAGTTGGAGATTTTAATGCCCTATCCTCAGCAATTGATAAAACGAAAAAAAATCAGTAGACAGAAAATCTGAACAACACTGTCAACAACCTTGAGCTAATCGACCCCCAATAACTGGAGAATACACATTCCTTTCAACTGTGCAAGGAAATGGTCAAAATAAACCATGCAATGGACCATAAGACAAGTATCAATATATTCAAAAGAGCGGAATCAGAGAGTGATCTCTGGCCACAATGCAATTAAATATCAATATGATATCTAAAAGCATTCAAATATTTGGAAATTATACAACATAATTCCAAATAACCCGTGAGAAAAAGAATAAATCACATGGTAAATTAGAAAATATTTTAAACTGAAAGATAATGAAATACAATATACCAAAATTTGTGAATGCTGCTAAAATAGTGCTTGAAGAGAATAGTATAGTTTTAAATGGTCTATTAGAAAAGAAGAAAGATATAAAATCAGTGAGCTAAGGTTCAACCTTAGAAACCACAGGGGAAAACTGAGAAAAAAAAATTTTTTTAAAAAAGTAAACCCAAAGTAAGTAGAACGACTGAAATAAGAAGGATGAAAATAGAAATCAATGAAACAGAAAATAAAGAAATTAAAGCCAAAAGTTAATTCTATGAATATATCAACAAATTTGATAATGCAGTAAAAGAGCAGAGTAAAATACAAATTGTCAATACTGAATGAAAGAGGGATTAACATCATAGATCTTATAGACATTAGAAAAAAAATGAGGGAATATTACATAAACAACTCTGTGGGTAAATATGATAACCTAGATGAAATGGACATTTCTTCAAAAATAAAACAACAAAACTGATAGATAAAATACAAATCTGAATAGCCCTTTATTTGTTAAAAATATTAAATTTGTTATCAGAAATCTCCCTCAAAGAAAACTCCAGGTTTCATTTGTTAATTCTCTGAAATATTTAAAGAAGAAATAACACCAATATTATACAAACGCTTTTGAAAATAGTGGAAGAAATGCTTCCTAAAAAATTATGAAAATAACATTACTCTGATTCCAAAACTTAACAAAGATTACAAAACAAATTAAAAGTACAAACTACTATCCCTTATACTTAGAGACACAGAATCTAAGCAACATATATAAAAAATAATAGTAATACATCATGACCAAGGAGAGTTTATCCCAGGAAAGCAATGTTGCTTTAACATTTGAAAAATCAATCAATGTAATTCACTGTATTAGTAGAACAATGGGAAAAAATGAAATAATCATTTGAATAGATGTAGAATAAACTTTTGACAAAATCCAGCACCCTTTATGGTATTAAAGAACAACAACAAACTCTCAGTTCATAGGGAACACAAGGAATATTCTTCAATCTGATAAAAGACATCTAAGAAAAAAACCTACAATCTGTATCATAGTCAAAGTATTGAATGTTTTGCCTTTAAGACTGGGAATAAAGCAAGAATGTCTAGTCTCACCATGTCAATTCAACAGTCCAGTAAAACAAGGAAAAAAAACAAAAAGTATAAAGTTGGAAATTAAGTAAAACTGTCTCTAATTGTATATAACATGATTGTTTATGTAGAATATCTTAAGGAGTCTACTAAACAACTATGAGAACTGATAAGTGAGTGAAGCAAGTTCTCAGGATACAAGGTCAAAATATAAAATTACATTGTATTTTGTATATACCAAGAGCAGTCAATTAGAAAATGAAATTCAAAAAACAACTCCATTTACAATAACATCAAAAAACGAAATACTTAGAAATAAATTTTCTAAAACACAAGCAACACCTCTATACTGAAAACTACAAAATATTGTTAAGAGAAATTAAAGAAGACTCAAATCAATAAAGACCATTGTTCATGGATTGGAAGATTCAGTATTGTTAAAGTGACAGTTCTTCCTAAAATGATCTATAGATTCAATGCAATCCCAATCATAATTCTACAATGAGGTTTTTTTAAAAAATAGAAATTGACAAGCTGATTGTAAAATTTATATGAATATGCAAAGGACCTAAGATACTTAAAAAGTAGAACTTTCTGCGCTGATGAAACTATTCCCTATCTGCATTGTTCATTATGGTAGCTAGCTATACTCAAGTGACTGCTGAGCACTTAAAAGGTGGCTACTGTGACAGAGGAATTGATCTTTTAATTTAATTTAAGTGTAAATAGTCACATGTGGCTAATAGCTATTGTATTAAACAGTGCAGAAAGTAATCCTGGGGGAAAAGGCGACTTATACTACAGGACTTTGAAAGTTAGTACAAAGTTACAATAATTAAGATAGTGTGCTACTGGCATAAAATAGACAAACAGATCCGTGGAATAGAATAGAGAGCCTAGAAATCAATCCACATTTATATGGTCTTTTGATTTTTGACAGAGCTGTTAAAGCAATCCAAAATGAAAAGGAAATCTTTTTAACTAGTGGTGCTAGAATAAATGAATATCCATATGAAATAAAGTAAACCTCTAAGTCCATCTCATACTAAGAAAAAAATTCAAAGTAAATCATAGACATAAATATAAATGAAAAAGTCTAAAGCTTCTGAAAGTAAACACAGGAGACGTCTTTATAACTTGGGTATAGGCAAAGATTTATTAGGTCATAGCAAGTAATTACAAAAGAATAAATTGATAAATTAGACTTAATTAAAATTTAAAATTTCTCGAAAAGAAGATTAAGAAAATGCAAAGCCACGCTATGGACTTCAAGAAAATATTTGCAATACATGTATCTGACAAGAGACTCATTTCCAGCATATATGGAGATCTCAATGCATAAAATTACAACTCAATAATAAAAAAAGAAAAGTAACCCAATTTAGAAGTGGTTAAAGATATGAATAGATTGTTCACAAAGAAGATACACAAATGGCCAATAAGCACAATATCATTAGTCATCGGGGAAATGAAAATTAAGACCAAAATGAGATAACTCCTACACATCCACCAGCGTGGCTAAACTTAAAATGATTAACAACTGCAAATGTTGTCTAGGATGTGGAGCAACTGGAACTCTAATATTTTGTTGGAAGTCTTAATATATCCATTTTGAAAAAGATCTGGCAGTTGCTTATACAGCTGAACTTATACCTAAAATATGACCCAGCAATTCCATTCTTAGGTACTTGCCAAAAAAATAAGTGAAAGCATGTATCCACAAAAATGTTTGTATAAGAATATTCATAGATCCTGTCCAACAGGAAGATAAAATGGACAATTAAACTGTCATATAAACAAACACATAATTATGCAGTGGAATTAATGTGATTAACTGTCCTGGTTTGCCCAAGACTGAGAAGTTTACTGGGATGTGGGACTTTCAGTGCTAAAACTAGAAAACTCTGAAGCAAACCAGGAGTGGGTCACCCTAATTATCCACCTCAGCAATCCAAAGACCTAATTTCTGGTATTTCCAACGACATGGGTGAATTTCAAAACATGCTGAGTGAATAAACCTAAAGAAGAGTTCATATTCTATGATTTCATTTATATCAAGTTTTAGATTAGGCAGAACAAAGTCGGTAAAAACAACAGGAGAGTATTTTTGTCTGGGGGTTTGAGGGAAGGGGTGTGAGGGAACTTTCTAGAATGATGGTAATGTTCTCTATTTTGGTAGATATTTGCGTTTTACAGATGTACACAGTTGTCAAAACTCAATGAATGGTAAGTTGAGGTTTCTGACTATCTGCAATCTAAAAGTATCTAAACAAATATTGAATTCTAGTTAATAATATGCATACTGAAGAGTTAAGGATCTGCATACTGAAGTGAGGTGTTAACTCTTCTTGTCAAGTGTGAAATTTCTAAAAACAGTGGTATGTAGGAACAGAGAATCATTCCTTGAGGATTACTCCTGAGTAGAATTATTTGTTATAATGATTGATTGTTAGAAAGATTTTCTTTAACTTTTTGACAACACTTTCCATGTTGCTGGATTTGTGTTTTTTTTTGTTTTGTAATCCTGTATTTTGCAGGAAGAATTTGTGTTCTAAATCAATGAGCTTCTTTCATTGTTATATGTATGTAATTTGGCTACAATTTTGCTTTATTTTGTTTTATTGTTTTGGTATTACTAAGTCTTTGCTCTTTTCTCACAACCTCTTTTTTAAGGGTTTTTATAGTATTTACAAGTGTAAGCAGAGTCTCTCCATATTAAAAGATGTATTTTTTAATACATCTTATTTCAGAAAGCAGTGACTATAAACTTGTGGTTATTTTAAAGAATGGTAATGCTTAGAGCATTCTAATTTTTCTGGTTACCTAACTTTAATAATACATTATTTTAAAATTGGATTGGAATTGGTTTTAGATTAACTTGTATTAACAACATTTTTTGGATTCACAAAAATAAAAATGCCCATTGTAGAAAATTTTAGCCTTTATTTTAAAAGATTTTGATCTTGCTGGGGTTTTATTTATTTTCACACATACTTTTTGTTATGGTAGTGGGTTAGCTCAGAGAAGGCACTCTGTTACTGTCCCAACATTTTTTTAATATATCTTTCATCTTTTAGTTCTCTTTCTTCTTATTTACCTCTAAAATGTGTTGTTCTTATAAGGAAGTCATTTATAATAATGTTCTCAATCCTGCAGACTCAGTGCACCCTTCTAATAACGAACATTTTTAATAACCTGTTTCTATCCTGAAATTAATAGAGTGTTTAACCTACCTACACACATAACTTCAAAAATTCAGTGTAATTACCCTAATTGTAATAGAAAGAGGAAATAAAAGGAAATTAATTAATAAGTATTTCAATATGTAAATTTTGAGGCGTGGTGTAGTCAGATGCTTGTAGGTATCTATACATCGAAACTGAATAGGACAGCTGCTATACAAATGCCGACTATTACAGGTGTGCAAATTGCATTGGTGCCTTTACATACCACAAGCTGTACTGCTGTCAGTTTCACGATTTTCTGAAATATTTGACCATTCTTTACAAAGTTCTGAACAAAACAAAGGACAAATTTCCCTCAATTTACAAGTTATATGTGTTTCTAGAAATGTTGGACATCTATTTAAACTATGCAAACATAAACTTTGTTTATATGTAAAACAGAATTAGGTTTCAGCTAAGATCATTATAAACAGGATTTTCATCTTTGTGAATGTCCAGGAACACACTGGAAAGTTTCAAATATCAGAGAAAAATTTTCTTATGTAGAGAAGCTCCTGTGAATTGCAGCATCCTTGGCCCTCGTGCGCTCCATGCAATCATTGCACTTTAATCATTATGACAACCAAAACCCGAACTTCTAAAACCCCATATTACGTGTTTTTTTGCAGTGGATCTCTTTGGCAATTGTGTCACTTCTCAGAATAATGTTTTTAATGCATAAGATAAATAGGATTACAAAAGAAACAAATAGTATTAAAATACAAACCCCAGGTTAAGATCCTTGCAAAAGTTGATACCATACCCCTCTCCAATATACACACTCCAGTTGAGAACTACTAGTTATAAGGGCTTTCTATATTTAGGAAACAATGAAAAGCCTTCATATTACAATGTTACGGATTTGAAAGTGCATTTGGTGCCTACATTACTTTGGAATCCACATGATCATATCAGTAGGGGATTAATATACCTCTAATAGAGTCTAATAGAATGAAGCAAATAACATAGGAGCTGTATTTCTGTTCTAATTTTGTATCTTATTGGAAATTAAATGTATCAAATGGACTAATGCTTCTATTTCCCATTCTTTTCTCACTATGGCTAAACTAGCTCTCTGATTAATATCCATTATAGCTCAGATCTTTTGCCAACTTGTCTACTCATATATTACTTAAGGAAGTAATGTAACTGTGGCAGAAAAAGTCTTCCTCCAGCTGCCATTGGGAAAGTTGACAAAGAACTTGTATTAATAGAGTAGTTTAAAACACAAGTGGTTCTAAGAATAGGAATTGTAAAGGAAGATAATAGTTTATTTCAACAGGTGCTCTTTCAGTGTTTTCTAAGAAAGCATTGCAGGAGGTGATTATATATTGTGTGTGGATAAATAGCTTGTCATGACAAATATGCAGAGTATCATGATTTTTATTTCTTTTAGGGTATGTCTCTGTGCCAGACTGTTGTCGTAGGCTCTGTAGTCATTCTTCTCTACTCTTCAAGAGCATGTTATAATTTGGTGGTGATCACCATATCTCAGGATACATTAGAAAGTCCATTTAATTATGCCTGGGATAATCTTTCAGATAAGGTAAGTACCTACCATGTATTGCCAATGTAGTAACAGGATAATGAAGTTAGCCTTAACTAGGAGAATATTTTAAGTGTTTGACTTACAATTTTATGGAATCTCTAGCTTCTATTAATAATCAGACTTAAAATTCTGTGTTTAAAATCCTCATTTTACACGTAGTACTTCAAATCATTCTTCAGAGAGAACTTCTCCCAAAGGAGTATTTTGTTTTCTTTTTGTAAATAATATGAATAGGGCCATAAATCTATTGGACATAAACTTATTTTACTAAGGATAGTTTTTAAATATCTCTAAATAAATTGATTGCCTCTCATTATCTAGTGACTATGGATATGTCTTTAATTTGTTAGGATGAAATTAATTCTCTTACCTAAGAACTATATAGAACCTAAATATGTGCTTCAGTTATAGATGTTTAAATAATGACTTTTATGAAAATCTGGAATTATCAGTCTTGATAATGGGAGAACATTCATAGTTCCTTGGGTGTCCAGGTGTGTAATGGTAATTCCTAGCACTCTAGCTATACATATTTAACCGCCCAGCATTCTCCATTCCCTTCATAAAAGTGCAGTTTCACGTACTATATGACATATCTTTATTTATATTAGTTTAACTTTGTACTGAATTTAAGGAACCCTGGAATCCCCTTTTATCAGAATTTCAGTTACCTTTCTACGGAGAAGGAATTTTCATATGTGGTTCCACCTGGCAGATTCTCTTCACTCCCTTTCCCACTTCTCTCTCCCAACATCTACTAGAATAGAAAGAAATTCAATATGGAGTTTAGGCCCCAAAGCATATTTTTAAGTATTAATAACAGAAGAGCCGAGCGACTTACATGTTATGTTCCCTACAGGTGTAACTCAGGGTAAGTGCTATTTGTATATGGAGCAGCTGGACCCAATAGTCTATTTTATAAACTGCTTCCAACCGTGGGGACTAAAAATGTGATCACTCTACCTTATCCATGTATTAAAAATGTTTTCATAAATTGATGCATTGAAAAAGTTAATAGCTTTTTATTCTACTTAACATCAATGCATTTTTATATTTTTAGAGGATAAATATAATTACATAAGAAATCACAAAATATGAAAAATTAATTTAGAGTTTTATGTACTTATAGTTGATATGTTTTAATTTATCCTACCTGAAGTAAGTTAATTGTGGAGGATGATTGCTTATACATAAAACAGATTTCAAAATTCCTCTGCCATACTCTATTTACAGGCTCATATAGAAGACATAAGTGGAGAAGAGTATATAGTATTTGGAATGGTCCTCTTTCTGTGGGAACATGTGCCAGCATGGTCGGTGGTTCTGTTTTTCCGGGCACAAAGATTAAACCAGAATTTGGTATGCTATCGTAATATTCTGTAATGCCTGTTCTCCTTATTTTTAAAAATAATGGAACATTTATATTGATTTTCTGTTTTTGGTAAAGTTTAACACTAACAAGCATTATAAATCCCTGCCTCCTTTCTTAATTGAAAAGTAAATTTTCATATGCTATCTAATACTTTGTTCACAGGCACCCGCTGGCATGATAAATAGTCATAGTTATAGTTCCAGAGCTTACTTTTTCGACAATCCAAGACGATATGATAGTGATGATGACCTGCCAAGACTGGGAAGCTCAAGAGAAGGAAGGTAGATCTACCATATTAATAATGAAATAGATTTAAAAGAACAAATCTAACCTTTAACCCAAATATGAAAAAGTTGATTTGGTGATATATGTCAAAAAATAAGAACATTTAATATTGAAGCTTAGAGCAGTAAATTTAAATGCATAGTGGGACCTGTACTCTAAAGAACTATGTTCGGACTCAAAGCCCATATAGCACCTTTATTTAAGAAATGCCTTTGGGGGTAAAATGGTACCATTTCATTTCAGGATCCCTTGTTGGTTCAAAGCTGGTGGAGGTTGGTGAACAGAAAAGGAATACTATTATAATGATTTTATATCCACAGAGAAAACCTAGAGAAAACGCTTAGGAAGCTCAGATGCCATGGGAAATCTTCTTGGGCCCTCCTTATTCCAAAACCATTGCAAATCCATACCATTAGCTGTATCAGGGGAAAGTGAAAGCCTTAATACCATCTACATAATGCTTTCAGTTGATACAGCATTTTCTATCATCCTCACTTCATCTGGACAAGTTACTTCACCTCAGTTTTTATAGCCTGTTTTTCATCTGTAGAATAGGAATTGTAATAGAACCTAGAGGATTGATGTGAAGATTAAATGAGTGTGTGTGTGTGTGTGTGTGTGTGTGTACATAATTCTACATGTGTGTGTGTGCACAAATGATTTAGAATGTAGCCTAGTACATAATAAGCATTATTATTATCTGATAATCAAGTTCAACTAGTACATTCTTTTGTAATATATGATATAGAATCAAGGATATTAGACAAGTCATTAAATTTTGTAAAAAGTAATGATATTTGGCAAATAATATATTTCAATGTATTTGATACTATATTATAAAATTAATTGAAAACTAAAAATGCCAATGTGACTTATTATATCCTGATCCCAGTCCTATGGCTTTTTTGTTGTTGTTTCAGTTTATCAAATTCACAAGGTTTGGGCTGGTATGGCACCATGACCGGGTGTGGCGGCAGCAGTTACACAGCCTCTCCCCACCGGAATGGACCCATGACAGACACTGCTCCTTTACTCTTTACTTGTAGTAATTTAGATTTGAACAATCACCATAGCTTATATGTAACACCACAAAACTGACAGCATTGCCACGTGGTGAATCTGTTGTTTTTCATGAATGTGTATATTCAATGCATTTAAATTTTATTTACATAAACATTCCATTATCTGTGGCAACCGAAAACAACGCCTGGAAATGTGGCCCTGTGCAGCAGAGGACATGGCTATTACTTTTGACCTCTTCGTAGTAAAGTGAAGTAAAATGGAAAGTTTGGAGTGGGATAAAAGAGAGATTAGAGCTTAAGGCACTTGGTGGCCTCCAAACATCTTGACTTTGGAACACCAAATGCATATTTGCACTTTTATCTTTATTCTGAAAGAGTACACCGCAGTCCCCAAAGTCATACTCCAGTGGTCACAGTAGGATATTACATTGGACACGAAATTAGGAGGCAATATTTCTATTAAAATCAAAGCCTGTGTATTCAGTGGTGTACTCCATGTGGAATTCTTACCCAATAAAAATTTTGTGTGAACAGTGCACAGAATTAAGGCATAAAAATGTATCATTCTTTTAAAAATCTATTAAAAACATGTAATCATTGAATATAGTTCTTTTAAGCATGATTGTAAAATACCAACTAAAACTATTCAATTATTTTTTTTAAATGATAGTAGGAAATCTTTACAGTGATGACCAGCAGTGTTCTTTGGAAAGCCACAGTCATTTCTTCAAGAAGAAATTATACCAGTGAAAATTATGTGGCTACTTTGAGTAGAATTGGTCAAGTGATTATTTTGTATGATTAAGACATATGTAGTAGTTTAAGCATGATTCTTCCAGAAAGCAATAGTAGTTTTTGCATAGAGAGATTTTTGTAGAAACTTCTTGGGACTAAACAAGTTTACAGATGCATTTAAGAATTATTCATAAAATATATAAATCTAAGTTAAAACATGAATACAGTTTCAAAAACATTTGATTTAGCTGAAACAAGATATAGCTGATTTTACCTAAAAATCAGGACTGTCCTCAGGTAAATTAAATCATAATACATTATTGCAGTGAACTCAAGTGCAATACTTTGTAAGACAAGTCCTTCTTTAGTTTTCACATTTTTATATCTTGTATATGGGCAAAGCCAAATCAAATTTAATTCAGATTAATTCTAGCACTAGACTAAATAAGCAAACTGATGTGAAGTACTAACTAGGTAAGTATAAAACCAGTGGTTAACAGTATTGGAATGCTTTTAGAATTACATTCAAACTGTCTTGAATGTCCTATCCCAAATTTAAAAAATTATATATATACCACATATACATATATGTGGTAGGGTAAGAGAGAATTTTAAAATGCACTTTCTACCAGTGTCTATATGGAAAGAAGGAGATGCTGAATACCTCAAGATGCTAAGGGAACAGGCAACACTGGGGAGTTGTCACAACATGCTCAAAGATGCCTAACTTTATACAATTGTCGGCTAATCTGTTTCTTCAGAACTGGAATTAATCCAACTGCCCTTCTGTGTCTTCTACTTTGCTTACAAGTTGTGTTTTATTTCTACTCTTACTTAAAATACCTTTCAACTTTTAAAATAATTGATGCAGTAATTTCACAAAAGTATAACAGTAGGTTAAACCCCAAGGAATAAATAAAACTGTTTTTTTTATTAGTTTCAGGTGTACAAAGCAATGTACTATTTAGACATTTACACCCCTCAAAATGCGATAACCCCCCCCCCAAATAAAACTTTTAATGCTGTCAATCTTTTGGGAAGATAGTACAGAGCCAAAGAAATTTTTCTTTTCTTTTTTTTTTAATTAAAGTTTAGAAATTTCTTCTATCATACAAAATGACTTTGAATTCAATAAGAAATATAACCTTATAGTTACACATGTTACTTTGGGTTTTGTTTATAATTTCTCCTATTGTAACCAAATTATTTAAAAATGCATAGTACAGAAGTTAACCTTGTATTTACATGACAACATACATCTAACTGAGTATATTTTTATTACAACTTCAATTATTAGATTTCAGAATGCCAACTATTTATTTTCCTAATAGTGTTAGGTATCTAACTATCTAGAGCTATCTGAAGAGATCTGAGTTGTCTTTGTTAATCCTTGGGGTTCAAAGTAAATAAGGTAATTTTTTTCTAGTAAGGCTTCCCTAAGTAATGTTCCTATTTGACCAGATAAAGAATATTTTTAAAAAAATATTTCAGGTAAAATAACTTGGTTCTTTCAGCTGTGCCATTAGTTGATTCTTCCAAATTTGAGATTTATAAGTTTACTCTTATCACTCACTAGGGTACCTGAATTCTTGCATTTGTCTCTTTATACACATCTCCCACATCACCAAAGACAAAGAAAGATAAGCTTCTGGCCCAATTTTTGCTGAAAAATTCCAAAGCACTAGGAGCACTTTAGGCTTGGTCTCGAAAGAAGGAGTTGTTTATAAAATCAAAGGGCTACCGATTCCCTGTTCATCCTGCACTGAAGCACATGACAACAATCTCAAACCTTCCTTTTTGGTTCACTGATTAGAACAGTGCATTTCATTGCTTACGTGTGTAATTCTACAGTGATTAGCAGTACTTGTTTTTATCATTTCATTTAGGTGGCCATTAATTTTGAGATTCTCACCACTCATTATAGCTGGTCGTAGTTTTATGAAAGGTGTAATTTATAGCTAGTGGCTTTTTTATGCATAGCTGCCTTTTTTATTGTTTAACAGTGTTTCTCAGCTATATAATCAGTTTCAAACTGGTGGTAAAAGTATAGCTGTGGCCAATGAATGTATTTATTTGTTGTTTCACTAAATTGTAACAAAACACTACTGTTGAAAATAAAAGTGTTTGTGCTTTTATTTGGAGATCTGGTTTTCTTAATCCCTCTTAATTGAGTACACTGATTGAGTTTCTGTCATAAAAGGATAAGAACCCCAGTGCTACCAAAGAAAAGAGAAAATATCAGGAATTACAAATGATAGTCTGCTGCTGTTAGTGAGCTTATCATTACATCTAGACATCATGTCCCTTAGTAATATACACTAATTTGATGTGAACTGCGATACACTTTCCTTTAAAATACCAATATGATATTAGATAGTAGATGTTTATTCAAACATTAAGCTAAGAAAAATCCTTGTATGAAATAACTTATAGGGGTGGCTGGTTACCTCAGTTGGTTAGAGCGTGGTGCCAATAACACCAAGGTTGCTGGTTCGATCCCTGCATGGGCCACTGTGAGTGGTGCCCTCCTTAAAAAAACAAAACAAAAACAAAAACAAAAAACTTGTCATCTTTAAAATGTTATGACAAGAAAATAAAATGGTTTAAAAAAAAAGAAATAACTTATAATACCCCTTTCCTTTCCCTTAGAATCTTAAAGAGGAATAAATTTAATCTTGAACAGCTATTCTTAGATTATTCAAGGAATTCCTCAGTGATGTTGCCTTTTCCCCTAAAAGAAGAGGTCTTGCAATTTTTCCATAATCGACCCCTTTCATAACCTGCCAAACCGTACCAAATTTTAAATGTAATTTCAGGAGTTTTATTGTCCACAAATCCTTGGGTATCTTCTGACTCTTGCTGTAAAGAATATCTGGATGAAGGAAGGTATGACCTCTAATAACAACGTTGTCATTTTAAAAGCAATTTATTCAACAAACATTTATTAAGTGTTCATATGCCAAAATCTATGCTATGGAGATGCAAAAACTAGATAAAGTTCCTTCTCCTGCCCTTATTGAGCTCACATTCTAGAAAAGGGGGCTTTAAAAAATAAAAAATACAGTACAATAAGTGACACAATAGAGGTAGGTTGTAATTACAGTGGTGACACAAAAAAAGGGATTTAGATATAGTCCTTCTTGTATGGAACAAGGGAGATTTCACAGAGGTGATGCTTTATGCTGGGCCGGCAAGGATACATAGAAATTTTCCTAGTGGGAAGATGGCTAGGGCAGTGAATGCAAGGTGTGGAGGCCTGACCATGGTGCATTTAAAGAACTGTAAGCCCATCTTATCAGAACCTGTGGGGTGGGGGCAGTGGAACTGGGAGATACACATCAGAGGATCCTGTTGGAGTGCTTCTAGAAAACCCACTCTGGTAGCACAATAGAGCAAAAGATAGGAGACAGAGGGTGTAAGGAGGCAGGTTAGTACTTTAGATAAGAGCAATGAAAATGAAAAGACAGCCATGTATCAGAGATACGGAGATAAAATCCAGAGCTCTTAGACTGTGATTGGATAGGAAGGAGATGGAGGAGAGAAGTGAACCTAGAGAGAATTTTGGTGCTGATGGTTCTGAATTTAACTAGAGTAAGGAACATAGGCTTAAGAGTAGATTTGGGAGAGAATGATTGTTTTAAGACACAGGTGTCCGTGGGACAACCAAGTAAAGATATGTAGCAGAGAGATGGATTGAGAAGTCTGGGTTAAAGATAAGGGTTTAGAAATCATTGACTTGGAGTTACCCAAAAGTGAGAAGTAGTGGTAATTAAGAGAGCAAGAATGAAAGCCTGAGGGATAACATTTAAGGCATAAAGGAAAAGATGCTCAAAAGGAGACATGACGTAGTGAAATATAAGGAAACAGGGGCAGGGGGTATGATTTTTAAAGAAAGGGCTGACAACAGTGTCAAACGCAGGAAAAAAGGTAAAATAAGAAATGCCTTATGAACTGAACTGTGGATTTAGAACTGGGATTTTAGACTTTTAAGGAAGAGACTGTTAAGAACCACAGAGGCAAAGCCAGATTTCAGTTAAGGAGCAAGTGGGAGATGACAAAGTGAAGGTAGGAATATTCTTTCCCAAAATTAGATGTTAAAAAGAGGGTGGGGGCATGAGAGAGAGGTATAGAGACAAAATTACTGTTTAAAGCCATCTATCATATTTTCAGAGTACTACAGATGTCCTTCAACTTTTATATATGGTGCTCACTTCATAGTCCTTTGAGTCACTAAGAAGATTGACTTAACATATAATAGGTTAATGTCTTTCTTTTCCTGCCCTATTCAAATGAGGGGGGAAAGGGAGAAACAACACATATTGTTAAACTTAGCTCTGCAATTATTCATTTACAGGACACTGAATACATATCCGTACATTCATTCAACAAATATTTGTTGGATACCCACTATGTGCTTGTCATTATACCAAGCCTTAGGGACACAGAAGAAAAACTATACAACAGTGTAAAATGATACTTCTGAACTATTATGTAGGTAGACCCTGATTTATTAATAATGTGACATCGCAACGTAGTATACCAGCTAAGACATATAAAGAGGCACATGATTTTGAGGTATACAGTTTCTTTTTACCCTGCAATTACTATATGATATAAATTCCTAAACCCCTTCAAATATTTTTATGATTGAAGAGCTTCCACTAATGAAAACCTCCCAAAATTATAGTTTAGTTTAAGGGAGAAAAAGGAAATGAATCTCATGTACAAAAAACAAAAATTATATGCCCTGTATCTATACAGATCAAGCATTAAAGGGGCAACAGAACTCAAAAAGAACGTCAAATTGGAACTCGAAATGATTCCTTATTCTAAGGCTAAATATTTTTCTGAAAAAATCATTTTTAATAAATTATTTGGTATTAAACACTGAAGTATTTTGGGTTCAAAGGGCATGACGCCAGTAACTGGCTTTCAAATGACTGAGGAAAAAATAATACGTGTATATACACAGAAAGAGCATGAAAGATAAAACAACTATGAACACAGTGAATCTGGGTAAAAGAATTCTTTGTACTATCATGGAAACTTTTCTGTAAATTTGAAATTATATAAAAATAATAAGCTTTCCCCCATTATGAGAATAAATATATAAATCTATTAAACTTTTCACAATGTTTAGAAATCCTCTATGCCTTTCAGTTGTCATTGTATCTTTCTGCACACCAAAACGAGCCAATTAAAATAGTAATATAATTCTAAAAGTGATTTGTTTCCTACTAGTGTATTTTAGGGTTGCCAGATAAAAACAGGACTCCCAGTTAAATTTGAATTTCAAATAAGGAATAATTTTTTGGTATAAGTAGGTCTCAAATATTGCATGCAACATACATATACTAAAAACTACTTGTTTATCTCAAATTCAAATTTAATTGGACATTCTGTATTTTTATTTACTAAATCTGTTAACTAAATGTACTGAAAAATTTTAGGCTGTTAATTATGGGTTATTCATGAGCCTCCTTAGCATTTTTCTATTAAACACTTGTCACATTGGCTATAGTTTTACTTATATTACATCTTCTTACACAAAACTCTAGTTTGAGAGACTTAAAACATCATTTATTTAGTTTTACCATATATGAATTTAATAATCCTGGTTTTATTCAATATTAAACTTTAAAATTGTACCACGTTATCAAGTATTACTTTTACTCACAATAATATTATACATAGACTTAACACAATTTAAAAAATTGTTTACTTAAAACTATAATTCTCCTTTTACAAAAGCAGCTTTATGTAAAATGTTTGCCTTAAGACTGTCATTGTTATTACGCCTTTGAATGAAATTCCACTCTTTGACCGCCATTGTCCAGAAACAGGCACATTTCAACTTGTTTTCTTTAATGTATATTTTGTAACAAGTCCCTGAAGTTTTCTAATTCTTTCACACTTGTAGAAATTCTGTAACCAAAAAATAAAATTTCACTCAGAAATTATCTTAGATAATTTTTCTCTGTAATTTATTCACTTTGCATTTTTAGAGCACAGAAAAAAATTTAAGTAATTTATTTCAACAAATTTAAAGGCACGTAAAACACTTAATCTATTTTGATGTACGTTAGTTCATCAAATGGATCTATACTTAATTTTATAATGTAAGTTTATCTTCTAGTTATTTTTATGAAACTAACTTTTAAAATAATTATTAGCCTTTTTACATAATGGTGAACTCACAAAGAAACTTCACATGTACACTTATATTAAACAACATGATTTTTCTAGGACCTTCAAAAAAATATTTGGGCACCACAAAAATCTACTTTTAAGTAATTAGAAAACAACATACAAATTCAGCAAGATGAATATTGAAGTCCAATCAGTAAATTAATCAGATTATAAAAGTCAATAGATGAAAACAAAGAATATCATCTAATGATTGTATGTGTAGACATACTGAAGATATTTTATTCAGATCGTAGAATTCTGTAGTGGGATAATTTCACTATAAAGGATATCAGTAAATTAATCAGATTATAAAAGTCAATAGA
This sequence comes from Rhinolophus ferrumequinum, assembly GCF_004115265.2. Taxonomy (NCBI): domain Eukaryota; kingdom Metazoa; phylum Chordata; class Mammalia; order Chiroptera; family Rhinolophidae; genus Rhinolophus; species Rhinolophus ferrumequinum. The sequence continues at coordinate 40,031,098 of NC_046289.1, read as the reverse complement.
TGAAAACAAAGAATATCATCTAATGATTGTATGTGTAGACATACTGAAGATATTTTATTCAGATCGTAGAATTCTGTAGTGGGATAATTTCACTATAAAGGATATTCCTTACCCAGTTTTATCTGAGAGTATACATGTTGCTTTAGACTTACTTGGCCGGCAGAAACAATTTCAATACATTCAAACTAACCTGCCAAATGCATTAAATAATGATACTATTTCTTGTCTGGTGAGATGAAATTCATAACTGGGCCCACTTTCTGGCATATTTGCTATCAGTTTTTCAGAAAACAGGATCTTCAGAGCAGTACCCAAACCCTGAGTCTATAACAGAAATAAGAAAAAAAAGAACAATCAGAAAAGTATTTGTGCAAAGAATAAACGAAAAATAGGATTGAGCTAGATTGGCTTACCTGAAGCTTTCCCCACAGCCTACATTTAAAACAACCAACACAATCCATGATTCTTGAAATATTTCTAAAATGCAGTCGAAATTCTTCCTAGAAACAATTTAGCAAAATTGTATTAAGCTATAGATCACAGTCAAACACGACTGAGTGCCTTCTATATGCCTACAAGGCACCACAGGGGACTAAAAAAGGAAAGAGAATTAAAGTCAACATTCACTGAACACTTCCTACACAACAGAATCTACATACACAATTTCATTTCCTCTTCACCACAAATCCAAAAGGAGATATTATTATAATATATACCTAATGAATTGAAAAAAACAAGGTTCAGAGAGGTTGGGTAACTTGCCTAAATTCCCAAATGTAGTAAACAGCCAACTTAGATCCCGTGCCTGCCTGACTCCAAAGCTCAACTATCTGCAAATATATACAAAGGTAACTGAGTTGAGGTGTTCTGTTGTGTGTGATTGTTAACTATATGCCAGTATGGGGAGAGGGGGATATAGGTGTTGGATGGCATCATTTACCAGAGAGAAAGAGAGAGAGAATAAAAATCTTTGGCTTCATAATAGTTAAAGCCCTTTTTCTGGTATTAACTGGGTAAAACAATCAGATCTTCTATTATTATCATTATTATTATTATTACTCAGAAATATACAGAATATAATGAACATCCATGTACCTTTCACCAAGTTTTAGAAGGAAATAAATAGGTATATATCCATTAACACTAGGGTATTGTTTATAATAGAGCAACATGCATCCAGCTCATCCAAAAGCTGTGTACGTCTTTAAGAAATAAGGGGGAAAAAAGGGAAGCCAAGAACACATGCTTCTTTTATTCCAATGGTAATTATAAATTGATCCTCCAAGTGACTCCCTATGTCCTGCACTTATGCTGGAATCCCAAGCTTCCAGTGCTTTAAGCAGGAGATTTGACATACATTTCAGATGGAACAGCCATTATACCAATTGTCCTAGAACTTGGGGAACATATTCTCTCTCTCTCTCTGTCTCTCTCTCTCTCCCTCCCTCCCTTCTTCCCTCCCTCTCTCTTTTTTTAATGTGCCAAATCACACACTGGGCTCAACCAGAAGAGAACAGAACCAAAGATCTAAAAATGGAACTGAACCAGCAAAGACTAGAAAACCACTATTTAAAGCAGACCTTAATTCACTCTAGGGATAGCCTTTCCCCAGATGCTTCATTCACCTTGAGACTTTGAAACAGCTGTAACATGTACAAGATCTTTAATCCCAGATCTTGTATCTTTATTAATATAAATTCTATATTAATATAAAACCCAAATTATTACTATTAATTATTACCATATGTTAGCAATATTCTATATCTTGTATTTCTGTACCTATTGGACTAAGCTCAGTAGGAGGTAATCCTAATCTTAAACCCACTTTTAAAAAATATTTACCCAGTAATATTACGCTAATACTCTTAATATTTTGGTGATTTTAGACAATAGTTTAGTGATTACCAGAGGGCAAGGGGGGAGGGGGGTGGTAGATGAGGGTAAAGGGGATCAAATATATGGTGATGGAAGGAGAACTGACTCTGGGTGGTGAACTCACAATGGGATTTATAGATGATGTATTACAGAATTGTACACCTGAAATCTATGTAACTTTACTAATAATTGTCACCCCAATAAACTTTAATTAAAAAAAAAAGATTTTGGTGATTTGAAGCTTCCTTTAAACTTGTGTTTTAAACTTAAAGAAAAATCACACTTTTATCACTAACAGAACAATAAAATCACTCTACAGTAGATGTTCCTATCCTATGTGGTGCTGACCTCTGAAGGAGTTAACAGTTGTTGTAAGGGCCTACAAAATCCATATGTAGACAAGCATTGTATATAAACAGAAAAAATAGCTCACATGTATGTACTATAAATTACCAAATGGATTTAAATGTTATGATCAATAAAACACAACTTTTACTTTAAAAGTGTGACAAAATGCATAGTGGCCTTTTGGCAATTATATTTTGACAATCAATAGATATTAAAAATACCACTGTCATGAGGGAAGGCCTTTAGGAGACTCTCAGATTTGTAAAGGATGGAAGCCTCTGTTATAAAAGATTGTGCTTGCATTGTAGGCATTGTCTAAATTCCGTATTTGAATCTGTTTGCTAATTTGATTACATGAATGTAGCAGCTCTTGAGTAAACATTTGTATGGCATATACAGAGAGGAAGCATGGTTGCTTACAATAGCCAAAATAGCATTGCAAAATTAAAACCAAGCACAAGTGCTTAAGTGAACTTAATGTGCTAGAACCAAATTAATAGCTAGAAATTTACTAGATCAGAAGAGGAGAAAATCCTTGCGACTTCCACAAATGACAATCAATGTCCAATAACCTGAGTATATTCCCAAGTTATCTCAGATTAGAAAAATTTACGATTCTTAAAATAACCAGAACCTAAACTGTTATCAAATTCTCCTTGTCTATGTACAATTTTTAGGTCAACACTTAAACTTACAGTCAGTGGGTAAAATAATCAAACATGCTGTGGTTATATACTGTAATTTATATTCAATGAAACCAAGTGACCAAAAAAAATTCTCATCCAATTCTCAAATGCTTTATAAGCCTTCAAGTGAAAGCCTATTCTATTTTGATTTGAACACTAAACAATACTCTTTCATGCAAGTCCTCTATTTCTAACTATACACTGATAGCGTATAAAGGAAACAAGCTGAAATTTTAAAATGAACTTACAAATGTGACTGTTCATATCCATGATGTTCACTCACCATAAACTATTCTTTTTAAGAAAGTAAACCTCTGCTATTAACAAGTTTTCTTGATATTTTACTCCCTTCTTGTCAAAGGAATCAGAAAAATTGTCTGTTAAACTCCATAAGACATCTAACTTGAGTGTTTGTTCTGATGAAATTAGAACATTGTGAGAAATATTTCTACTCTGCACAATATAAAAAGAATAGATGCGAAAACACACTTCAATAAAACAGGAAGTATCCTAAAAATAAGGAAGATGTTGAAAATAGTAGGAAAAAAAGTCTTATTACAGCATCTTCCCCCTCACTTCTAAGTTCCTGGAAGCTTTTGGGGAGGTTATATAAGCACTGAGGTATGCATTTCTAGCAAGAATGTTTTAAGTAGGAGGTAGATGGGAGGTCAAAAATAACGATTATCTAACAGCAAAAAACTGAGTGCAAGAAGTGTTTTGTTTGCAAGCTGCATAAAATCAGGTTCTTTCCTTACAGAAAGAATCAAAGAATAAGAAACAGAGGAAGATTGCTATAAATATTAGGATAAAATCAGATCAAGCCCAGTGCTCCCGAAGCCCACCTGTCTTTACTTACCTATAGCTTTGTCACAGAGAAGAGTAATGTAATTTTATTTGGCTCCCCAAATAGGCTAGAAATCCCTTGAGGATAGGAGCTGTCTCTCCCTTTAAGGATAAAAACCATGCTCTGCACATAGGGAGTTTTTAATAAATCTTCCTAGTAATAGTTTATATTTGTAGTATTTTGATTCAAATATACACAAAGACGGTCTTGCCTGAAGTTATATCTCTATTAAAGAGGCAAGGCAAATCGTAAGCCTAAATTAACATAATACTGGAGGTCAACTGTAATTAAAAAGTAAATAAACAAATAAATCATTTTTTAAAAAAGAGGCAAGGCAAAAACCAAACCCCATTTTGTGGGGTATGAAGTCTTCTGTTCTGTCCACAACTGCGTGCTGGCATCCCGAAATGCCTTTAACTCCCACTGAGTAAGATGAATGACAAAACATCACTGGGCCCCCTCTCCCAAAAGAGGATCTTTCCAATTTAACCAAAACCATTTTAAGAATTCTCTTCAGCCAAGACAGACAAATACTGCCAGTTGTGCTCTAGATCCTTCTCCTTTAATTTATAGTCTCTGTTACATGAGACCATCAATATGAAAGCCATCTGTAAAGTGTGCAGTGACACACAGATTTTCAGTTGTTCTTTTGAACATAACACAAACTAGATCTTAAGTTGGACCTGATACTGGACTTCCTTTTTTTGAGGAAAAGAAAGATTACGACTCTGATTTCTCATATAATTTAAGGATGTATATTAAGATTTATTGTTAAGTATATAAAAACATGGGCCTATAGTTAAACCTGCATAAGAGTTTGTAGTTAAATATTAAATTACAGTATGAAATAATTACCTTTAGTTTGTTTGCTTCTTTTTTATCCCCAGCAAAAAGTGAATTCTCATCAAAATGCAAAGGAAATGACCTGCATTTTAAAACACAAAATATTCATTTTTATATATTATAAAATATTAAAAGTCCTGCTAATATAACACTTTGCTGGTCAGTGATGAATAATATAATTAAAACAGAGTAGAAAGTAAAGTAAAATCAATACTCTGGTCCCCCCACACAAATTCTTACCTTCAAATCTAAAAGCTGACCCCATAATATAGTAGCATTTTGGCTCCAAACCCAACCTGTTCAACTAAATATGAAAATAATGCAGGTATCATATTCTGAAAGAATGACTCTTGAAACTGAAAATATGTGCCTTTTAAAAACCAGGTTAAAACAAAAACAAAACTCAATTCTGAAAGACCTATAAGCAAAAATAGCTTTTAATTATTTTTTAAATAGTTTTCCTCTCTTTAAATTGATACCACTTGTCACTCTTCTATTAATGTATAAGTTCTATTATATAATTTACTTGATTTCATGAAGTATTTCCAGAAGTAACATTTTGTTTTCTGCATCCTGAACTTTATTTCCAGTGAAGAGCTGAAAATCTGGGCGTTCAAAGAAAGGTACCACTTTAGATAAAGCTCTTAATTCTATTAAGTAGATAAAATACAAGTTCTTAAGCCTTCTTGGCCCTTCTCCTTTAGTCAAAATTCCATCAAACCGCTGCTGAAATTCTGTAATGTTGTGTCCCCATTTCTGTTCCAACCAGGTATCTGAGAAGAAAAAAGAATTAAATATTAAAAACTGAATTTTAAAATTAAGTAAGTTCCATTTTACTTATATTAGGTTAATGTATGGCGACAGAATTTAATTTCATTTTATATTTTAAAATATATAACCAAGAAAACTGTTTTACATAATTTAGCCTTTAATAGTTTTGTACTATTTTATTTTCTAGAACCCACCCATAAAAGGAAAATAAATGTTTTACAGAGAAACAAGGTTTAATAAAAATCAAATTTCTGAATATAAACATATTTATAAAACCAAAATACACAATTTAAAAAAAGGACTATCTGAAATTACTAATGAGTTTCAAGCCCCATTATTTAAAAAAGTTACTATATTTTCTTTCTAAGACCTAAGAAATACTTTAATTCCAGAAAAAATATGTTACTGATGAAAATCAACCATGGTCTAATTTTTCAATAACATTCTTAAAGCATAAGGCACAGCAGAAAATGCTTCTACCCATTAAACTCCAGGCCTGAAGCTGGCACACAAATAAAAGATTTCTGATACAGTAATTTCTAATGAGTAACAAACTGTGCTATTAGGGGCTATTTTAATTCCCACAACAAAAGAATATTTCCAAAGTGATATGTACAATTTTGAGCAGCTTCTTAAAAGGTGAAGAGCTAAGGTAATGCTGAATTTTTCCTTATAGTATCTATAGTCCTATATTCCTGATTACTACCATATATTTTTTTTTGCTATAGGATTGATTTTTAATATGCATAACCTAATAAATTCAGTGACCCATGTGGTGTAGTTACAAAGTTGTATGTCGCATTCAAGGCAATATAGTCCTACATCTAAAGGCAGCTAAAAGTAATAGAAATCTATTTACATTTCTTGGAGAACCTCAAAGATAATCCCATTACTAAGGCATCTTGACACTTTGTAACATCCCTTATCCTTTTTTTCTTCCAATTCTTTTATACCCTATAGCTACTCCAGTGTCTCTTATAAACTGATTACTACCATTTAAATATGAATTTTTTCTGCCTAATGTTCAATAGGATCAATTTTTCCCACTCAGGTGAATATGAAAAAAAATCTGAAGAATACTTGAAAATAAGTGTGGTAAAGTGAATAAAAGTGAATGGGACATACCTTGTAGAAGATATCGTGCACTCAAATGCACGTTAATGCTTGCATGTAGGCCGGATATAAGTCTGTAGAATGCTCTTTTTTCTACACAGAGGCCTAAAAAAAGTAATTTGGAAATAGAAATTTCATATATGAAACTTGTAAAATAATAAATTAATTTCATACGTCTTTAAAAATGAGAAAAATTTTATCATTTAAATTTGTTTAGAAGTTTCCAATTACCTTCTAGCCAACTGTAAAAAGTGTTCTCTGAAATTAAAAGAAAAATAAGTCACAAGATTGTAAAAATGCCAAAAATTTAAATTTTTCAAAAGTTTAAATATATTATAGCAAATGCGTGCCAAACAGTGACTTAAAGATTGTTTAACAAAAGGTCCAAATTTTATTTGCAATTTCTCCAAAGGAAGGAGAGGTGTTTTTGCTATGGATACAGTTAGGTCCCACTCTCCTGTTCAGTCTTTAGAAAGCTTCCACATTGCCTTCAGTAGCCCAACTCTCATAACTTTCAGAATAAAGTATTTTATAGGAGGTCAGAATTTAAATGCTCAATCAACACATGGAAACATACTTAGCTTTGATAACAGCTCATGCTATGAAAATTAAGAACTCATTATATCGTTTTTTTAATTTGAAAAGTAAATAAAAATTATAAAGTGGAATTGGAGGTGTATTATTTGTATATAACTCTTGGTATTGTATGCCATTCAATATTTCAAAAGAGAAAATCAAAGAAATGTTACAAAAACCAAATATCACTTATATTCTATGACCAAAGAAGATCACTGTCCATATAATTAGAACTGTAGAACTATGCTCTAAAGAAATAACTCAAATGAAGGGAAGGGAGTATAATTTATAGAAAGATGGTTATATGTAATGTTTAAACCCTACAATAATCAAAATGTACAATAATGCCTATGTTAACATGATAGAATACTATATAACTAGCTAACATGGTAGAGTAATATAAAACTTAAAACAACAAGAATATGGAAAATGACAATACATGAAAATGTTTATTTGAAACAATATATAAAAAGGCCTAAGAAATAATTATAACTATGTAAAGATTCTAAGTATGCATTTGTTAGAGATGACATTGTAGTTAGTATACAGTTCTTTTGACTAAAGTTGCTTATAGTAATATGAACCAAATAAGCATAAAAGTAATGGAAGAAATAAAGAGAATAGCAATAAATTAGACTATTTGAAAACTTAAAGCATCTGTTTGTCAGAAAACTTCACAAACAAAAACAAATTGCAAACAACAAAGTGGATCAATGTATGTTGCAAATACAGCAAAGGAATAATAGCCTAAATATATAAAAAGCTCATAAACAGAATAAGAATGCTAAAGTGCCCATTGAAAATGAGCAAATAATAAGAATAGAGAATTCACAAAAGAAAAAATACAAATGGTAATAACAGAAATTGCTCAGTCTCACTAGTAATAAAAAATACAAATTAAAATTATAGAGATACCACTTTTAACAGTAAAGATAAAAATATGATAATATTTAATGCTGACAAGGATCAGGTAAAACGAGCTGGTACATTGCTTAGAAGGGGTGTAAATTAGCACATCCTTTCAATGACAAAATGCAATCTGGTTATATGTATCAAGAGCCAAAAATGTCCCTATCCTTTGATCTAGCAAATCCATTTCTAGAAACCTAAACTGTTATGGATGAATGTTTGTATCCCCCTCTAAAATTCATGTGTTGAAGCCCTAATCCCCAAAGTGATGGTATTTGGAGGTGGGGCCTTTGGGAGGTAATTAGGTTTAGTTGAGGTCATGAGAGTGGGGTCCCCATGATGGAATTAGTGTCTTTATAAGAAGAGGAAGAGACACAAGCTCTCTCTCTGTGCCATGTGAGGATACAGCAAGAAGGCCAACTACCTGAAAACCAGGAGACAGGCCCTCACCAAGAACCAAGTCTGCTGGCACCTTGACCTTGGACTTCCTGGCCTCCAGAACTGTGAGAAATAAATGTCTTTTGTTTAAGGCACCAGTCCAGGGTATTTTGTTAGAGCAGCCTGAGCTGATTAAGACATGGGCTAAGGAAGCAAGTAGACATGGGAATAATATACAAAATTATAAATATAAAGATCTATTATAAAAATACATATGTAAATAATAATTATTGTCAAATGTTAACAGAGAAGCAATATGAGGCAGTAACTAAGAACATGCACCCGGAAGCCAACTGCCTGATCTGAATACAAATTTGCTACTTACAATTTGTATGAGTTTAGCTAAGTTGTTAAACCACTCTGGGACTCATTTTTCCTTGTCTATAAAATGGAGATAAAAATAATACCTCCTAGAATTATTAGAAGAATTATATGAAATTGTATTTGTAAATTGCTTAGAAGTGTGCTGGCATGTAGTCTTAGCCATTATCATTATCGATTATTTGGGGGTTGTGGGATTACAAGGGATGTGTTTTCTCACAAAAACCTTTAGGTTTTTCTTTCACTTTTTGGACCATGAATTGGTGAGGGGGGAAAAGAAGCAGGAGTTATAATATTGTTTGCGACATAGCCTGCTGATGAAATTTTCAATTTCATTTTATAATCCTACAGTAGCTATTCTCAATTTGACCTGATGGTGATCCAGTTAGATAATCACCTACTATGACAGCTGTCAGAGGTAACCTTTTCATGTTTGACCAAAGTGAATACTTATAGTCATAAATAAGATAGTTTCTCTAAGGACAGCCTCCACAGGTTAACAATCTTCTCTTTAATGAGAGACAGGTTGAGATCTTCAAATAGTATTGAAAAAGCCAAAATAGCCTCTGATGTAGCTGGAATATGGCATAGAACTAGGAACACCAAGGTAGAATAAGGTTACTCAAACTGAAAATTACAGGATCACCACTAACAATAACAAAATCTGAGGTATCTTTGGAAAAATGATCTTACTGCTAAAGAAATTTCAATTCCAAATAGTACAGTTGATTCCGTATTTTATTTAGCCGCTACCATTACTATGATATACAGTACAATAATAAAATAGCAATGTTATCAGATTTTAGTATTGTTATTTAGACAGAATGCAAAAGCAATTCATAATAATAATGTTCAGAAGATAGAGAATTTTGAGGAAGAGGAAAGACTTCATATTTAGCAATTTCATCTAGCTGGACTAAAGCTAAGTACTGCTTTGTCTTTTCATATTGTTAAACACATGGCCTTAAAAATAACCCAAATCATTCCGATCTCAGTCATAAAGCAAACAGATTCTAAAAAAGACAAAGTAAACTGAAAATGTGTTAAAATTTCTGGCACGACAATTAATTTAAAGAGTTGGCAATGATACCTACACCCAAGAGTCAGCATAAGCTTTGGAAGCCAGTAGATCAACACTCTGATCAAGCCTAGAACCTTCCTACATAAGACCCAGCAGATCCTAGAGTCTAACCAGTAAAAGAGAGGGTGTTTACTCTGATAGAGGCCCAGGGAAATGCCTGCCTTCCACATGCAGTGGAAAATGCACAAGTGAATTATTAGAGCTGAGTGGGGCAGGCTGTCTCTACTGCCTGATCCCAGGCACGGTCATTTTCCCTTAACCTGTACTTTGACCTCCAGAATTTTAGATAAAGAAATGAAAATTAACCTCTTCTGAGTCTCAGATGTGAAAAGAAAAAAAAATTTTGAAAATAAACATTTGAACATATAAGAAATTCATATATGTAAGGTAGGATAAAGAAAGTCTACTTACCTTCACTTTTCCCTGTAAAACAAAACAAAATGTTTATTATCATAAACTCCTTCCAGATGCCCCTTTTAAAATGCTACACTTTCATAAAAATAAAACTTTTTATAATGGTTAGTTTTTGTCCATCAGTTCATCCACCAAAGCAAAATTTGTGAAACACTTGTGATTGATGATAGGAATTGTGCCTGATTTGACTAACGGCATCATCTCCAAGAGCCCTAATAAAGAGTATTTTCAGTTCATACAAGATTTAATATGGACTAACAAGAGAGAAAAATCTAATCTATCATCTGAGAGTATCTTAAATGTCTTAAGGATTTATGGTTATTTTTCACATTTATTTATCCTAAAGCTATAACATTATTTCTGCTACAGATTTGTATTATTGCCTTGAAACCTCCAGACTGACATAAAATTTTACTCTATTCAGGAATATTTTTAGAGACTATGTGTAAGATTCAAATTATGCAGAACTCAGCAGTTTGTATGCAGCTGCTCATTCACTACTGAAAAATTATCTTCATTTTGTCCACTTGTTTTGAATGCCATCATTGTTTGATTATTAAAGTAACGTATGCTCATTGCAAATATATGTTTACAAAAACACAGATGAAATAAAGAGTATCATCTATAACTCTTTCTGCTCAAAAATCAGTACCATTTATATTTTGGTAAATGCCCTTTTTCTTTGTGTATGGATATTTAGATATTATATTATGTTTTTACATAGTGGGTAATGTTTTGATACCTGCTTTCCCTCAGTGTGCTATCAATCATACTGATATAAATGAATACAAATTTTCAGCAACATTTATAATGGCTGTATTCTATTATGTGAATGTGCCATAAATCATTTAACCAGTTTCCTAATGATAAACATTTAAATCGTTCCCATTTATCTTTAAGAGAAGTGAGGGTATTTAATCAATTTATCAGACCATAATGTGAGTCCAGAGTCAAGATCACCTCTTGTCTAGGAATTTGCATTTCATCTGATATTAAATCAATAGTTTCCACTGAGTTACCATAGGTGACTCTGTATAAGACCAAAAGCCTTGTTTAAAGATGTTCCTTCTTTCTAACCTAAGGAAGATTAGTGTGCCTACATTAGGGAATGATGCAATCTCACTGCTTTTCCGGAGGAAATTTATGTTTATGGGCCATACGAGATCAGCAGCTTTTCAAATAAATTTTAAAAATGCTAAAAGTACATCAAAGATTTCATCAGTAAGCACATAGTCAGAGAACAGGGATATTATAACTGCCTATCATAGACTGGGAAAGGGTTTGTGAATTTCAATTTTACATCCCCTCTCCACCGACACAGTGCCTAACACATATTAAATGATGGGTAGTCATTTGTTGAAGGAACACGTGACTTTCACTATTGTAGACAAGACCATTAAATGAGGAGGGCAACATTCATCGATCATTTATCTAACAAATTACTCCATATGTGATGTTCCAGGCTCTAGATTAAGAGATAAAACCAATACATGTTGTCCATATGTCCAAAGTACTAGCGTAGATCAACAGATATATAAATAATAATAATATTATGCTAGACAGTGAAAAGGGCTGTATGAGAAACAAAACATGACATAACATCACTGCATAAGGAGGAGAGAACAGTTCCAATTAGGAACATCAGGGGAAGTTTTGTGGAAAAGGAAGCATTGGGGCCAGACCTTTAGTGTAAGTAGAAAATAAAAAATGTTAATGAGATATAAAGACATGTGAATTTGAAATCAGACTCCCAATACATACCATAATTTTAAGTTTGGGGAAAGATTTGAGGCAGAAGTTTTTTGCATATTCATTTTACTAGAAAATGAGTAAACATAGTGGAAAAACTGAACACACATTCTGTAAAAATGAATAGAATACATATGTAACCTAATCTTCATCCTATGATAGTTTAATACTATGAACTTCTGCACTTTACTACAAAAATACTCCTTACTGAAGAGTATATTAAACACCAATTTCTCTGCAAGAATGAAACATAAATTCTATAGAAACAGGAATATATGATCTCAGATGCTCTTGCCAACCCATATCTTGCCTTCCCTTTCCTTCTAACCAAAGTTCACTAGCTGATAACATAACAGTGCAAATAAATAACTCACCTTGACCAGCCGCCAAAGGATTTAAAGGTCTTTTAATTGCCTGTGGCCTAGAAACAGAATTAAAATATAAAACATAAATATGTTACCTATCATGTTATAATCATTTAAGTAACAGTGAAATTATCTCAGAAAGTTTCTGAATGACTATATCCAAAATCAAATTGTTTTATTGAGCTTATAAAATACTTAGTTTTCTCTAATTGCTTTAAGGGAGGGTAGTTGTTATTTGTTTTAGTGATAATAGTTTCTGATTTTTTCCCACTGTAACTGCCAGAAAGTCATTTCCTAATCACTTCTTCAAACAAAGGAATTAAAAATACCACTCAAGCTCTTCTCCTAGAGTCGCTAATATGTGTGTATATATATTATACACATATGTGTGTTTGTATGGCACAAAGTGTACTCCTAACTGAAAGACAAACAAGCAAAAAATATAAATATCCAATACAAGCATTAAAATAAAAAAGGAAAAAAACTGTGGGTATATTATTTTCCATTTAGGTAATCTTAGGTATATCAATTTATCCTGTGGCCATCAAGTCTGTTATAATTTCAATAAAAGGTATTTTTTAATAAGAAAAAAGAGAGTGCATATGTCACTAAAGTGCTTTTAAATCTCAAAATAAATATTAATTAGTATCACTAGTAAAGTGTCGGGATTGTTTTAATGTCCATTATTAAATTTTACAAATTTGCACAAATTGAGACATTTTGAGAACTGAACATGTATGCTATAATTGAACATACTCAATTTAGTGCCTCATGCATTGTTTATATTATAGAAATATTGTGGAAAACATGATATAAATTAGTTAGAAAAGAACTATAAAACTAATACAAATCTAACAAATGTTTCAGTTGGGCTCTATTTTAGTTCACACTTAAAAAAAAAACCTTTACAGTAAGTCAGTAAACCAAACATTCTGAATAATAGTCAAGAGAATTTAAATCAAACACATGGCAAAAAAGAGTAAATAATGAAGACTCTCCACGTCCCAAACTGGAACAATTCCTCAAGTCAAAACAGAAACAGTCTGACATTTATTTGTATAAGCATACTTACTGATCTCTAATGTTTATATTTGACTTATAAAAAGTGAACTGTATTATCTCCATATCTGAAACTCCAAAGATTTTCCCAGAATTCCCCCCCAATCTCTGAGACAGAATAACACACACACACACACACACACACACACACACACACACACAAATTATTTCCCAAAACCAATCAGCACATTGTTTAGAGCCTAGAAGCTCTCATGTGGGTAAACTTGAAGCATGTGTCAGTCAGTCACCCAGTGATCAAATTGACTGCTTTCATTATGGTGGTTAAGAGTATAAAGTGGATTCTTCCACTTACTACATCTTTAACACTGGACAAATCACTTAAAATCAGCTTTCCAAATCCCTGTTTCTCTAACTGCAAACAGCGACAACTAGAACACAGGGTGACTGCAAGGACTAGAGGAGAAAATGTATGTAACATGCTTAGCAAGCACAATGCCGGGCACACGGTGAGTGCTCAAAAGTTATAATTATTCTCTGAAATTAATTTAACTTTAAAGCAGGTAAAATAACTATAGCCACAAAAAGAGGAGTATAAGGCACCAAAAAGAGAATTAGAGTGATATATTCTAATCTATTCTCTGTCACTAATTATATGATCTTGGACAATGAAGTAAATCTCTCTGGCTCTGTTAGCTCGTCTATAAAATGAGATTCTATAATCCAGTCAAGAAACATTTTTTAAGTGCCTACAATACTCCCATAAAAGTCTAATACTATTCTAAGTCTTTTAAAGAAGAAAATATTATTTGTTGAAACATGTCTACATGTTTCCCCAGAGGAGAACTGGATTAATGAATAAGTATGTTTCTATGTCCCAATACAACCTTTAACAAAGTGAATTTGATTTGTACTTTTAAATCTTTAGGATTTTGTTTATTTGTTTACAAAGAGAAACCAGTACATCTTACAAAATTTTCTAAAGGAAAATGATACATACTTAAAACAGTTTTCTTCATAAATGACATTCCATATCTTCCAAGCATCTGGTCCCTTGTATCCGGTGTAGCGCTCGGGATTAAGGAGCAAATCTACATATTCAGCATCGGGAGACTGTATGTCTGTAAAACAAAATGTTTTATTAAACCTTTCTTTTCTTCAGTTACCTTTAAAAAGCTAGTGTACAAGACTGTATTCCATTGCTTCTAAGGCACCACAAATGTATCAATGCCTCAGGGATTTCAAGATGATTTTTCAGGAGAAAGATAAGAGCGAAAAGAGGGAAGAACTAACACAGCCACAAAAACTGTACACACTGGTGGAAAAGCATGCAGCTTTTAGGAATGGTCAAAAATAGGAATATGCGAATTTTAGAATCGAAGAAACGTGGCAATTCAATTTTCATAAGCTCTCTGGACAAAGAAAATACTATACATTTCCCTCCACAATAACTGCAGTAGTTCATCGGTAACTAAGGTAAAGGAAGAAGAGTTACTACCATACACCATTGTTACCAAATACATCCTTCTTATATGCGCACCATCAGAATCCACTACAAAGCTGTCCCAAAGGCATATAATCCTAGATATGCAAAAAGTCATATGCAGGATGGATGACTTTTGTGTTAGCATTATTTATAAAAGGGAAAATTGGAAGCTACCTCAACAGAGCAGAGCAGTTAAAAGCATGGGCTCTGGAGTCAAAGTGCCTGCGTCAGAATCCAGACCCCACTAGTTATTCACTGCGTAACCCTGGCAAGTTATGTCAATTCTCAACGCCTTGTGCCTTCATTTGTAAGATGGGGATAATACTCATAGTGTTACTGTGAGACTTAAATGAGTTTGTATGTGCAGAGTGCTTAGCACAATCATAGACAGTAATAAATACTAGCTGGTGGTATACTGATGTTACTGACAATGTATCTTAATAGAACATTTTACAGTCAAAATTTTAAGTAAAAAGGCTAGCTAATAAAATGAAAAGGTAAACACTATTAAAAAAAAGTCAATTATGGGTATATATGTAAAAAACACAAAAAATGGCGGGATATTGCTTTCTCATATGTTCTATAAATTTGTATATGTATTATAAATTCAAAACCAAAAAAAAAAAAAGGGTGGCTCTAGTCACTCTTTCCCAGTGGCTCTGGGAAATTATTTAATAGTATAGCAATACTGTACTCATCTAGAAAGCTTAACAATATGAACCAACAAAGAATGAGGAAGTGGGCAAAAATGGCCTTAACACAACCAAAGGCGAGGACAAAAATCTCAGCAGGAAGATGCTAATAAGAAAGTCCATCAAGTTTTCACTAGTACCTACTTATTAAAAAAAAAAAGACGAAAACAAAAATAAAACTAAGCTCGGTTATTTTTACCCCAATTCACAGTATATTGGGGGCATAAATTAGGGGGAAATTTGCTTCTAGAAGCAACACAGTGACAGCATCTAGATATAACTGTGAGAGTAATGCACAGTGTAGCAAATTATAATAAATTCATAAAAATAACCCTGATTCTTAAAATATATGAATAATGCTCAGCGTCTACTACTTGAAGACAGAAAACTAACCACCAAGAAATGATTAAATTTTTCATATTGTGCCTAATTACAGATAAACACTAGTTGCCTCATAATTTTACTTATGATAAATTCATGTCTCCCAACTTTATTTTTTTTAAAGTTACTATAACCATATTTTGCCAGATGTCAAAACTCAAATTTCTAATTTAGATTTATAAAATACCTTCTAAACTTCATGTATCATTTACATAAATTATTTAGTCCTTATAAAGCTGTCCTTTCTTTTTAAATATTCATCCTCCTTTAACAAAATAAACAAATATGAATGGACAAGTGATTCACAAGAACTCCACCATATAAGAAGTGAATTATTGATTCTCAGTCTTTGCTATATAAATGTATGCATGTTGTCTCAAAAGGATACTTTATTAACACCTAGAAGTTAAAGTATTATTAATAGCATTCTTTCTTTAACATTGCAGGCCTAAAAAAAAAAAAATGTGCTGCCTGTTATCAGTTTAATTTTCTCTCACATAGCAATGTTTAGGCCAAAGAATCCTGTGGAAAAGATGGCAAAATTAGGGGGTTGGGAGACTATTAGCTTCCTTCCTTTACTAGTCTAAATCTTGGTATGTCCACAACTTGTTATCCAGCACTCCTGGGGCGAAACGTGTTTTGGAATTCATGTCTTTTCAAATTTTAGAAAATACATGCAACATATATTGACTATTACTCCAGTAGGGCCTAGGGTAGCAACTTTTAATGAAACACATAAATATTTCTACTGTGAAATACATAAATATTCAAACTGAATGAATCTATGCTAAACTCAGGGAAAAATACTTACTTTTCAGAGTTTTCAGATTTTGGAATTAGGAATAAAGGATTATATATATAAATGTGCCAAAACATGGTCATGTTTTATATTAAGGAAAGCATATATTTCTCTTCTTTTTTCCCAAAAAGAAGCCACAAAATTAAAAATAAGTACTTTCTCTTTTTCTTCCCCCTTTTTGGGGGGTGTGGGGAGAGAACTGCAGATTTCCTCGTTTGATTGTAATTAAAATGATCTGTATCACTCTTTTCACTAATGTTTTAAAAGTGTATTAATCTGCTCCCAAAGAGCCATAGAAGAATACCAAAACTCAGTTTGATTTGGTGTTGTTTAGCCAGTTAAAAGGCTAGACACTATAAAAAGGAAGACACTCGGGAAAGGAAGAATCAGAGAATCCATAAATCTTGATCAAAGAGTTCTAATGGGTTCTAGAGTGCCTGTATTATAATAGCACCAGCCCTCTGCCTTAGCTTTAGATGTAGTAGATACAACTCATGGGTCATCATTCTCTTTTCCAAAAGTAGCATGGACTATCATTAAGGAAACTATTTAATAAGCCAATGCAAGTAAATTAGAAGCAGGTTTGTACAATCTCTACATTTGAGCTATTTATGCAAAATGCCTATATATATTACAAAAATTATACATATATATATATGTATATATATATATATATATGTATATATATATTACTAGAACTGTAGAACTCAGGAGGTGAGTTTTTTCCAAAAATTGATTTTTCATTTTTTTTCTGTTTTTATTATTAATTTCAGGTGTACAAAACAACTTAGTGATTAGACATTTATATACCTCACAAAGTGATAAACCCAACAAGTCTACTACCATCTGACACAGTACATAGATTTTCCAGTACTATTGATTATATTTCTTATACTGTACTTTACATCCCGTGACTATATACTATATTTTTTAAGTATAGCTGACATTCAATACTGAGTTTTCTTTTTAAACATTTTTACTGTGGTAAAATATAAATAACATAAAAGTCACCATTTTACACATATTCAAGTGTACAATTTAGTGGCACTAATTACATTCATAATGTTGTGCAACCATCATCACTGCTTCCAAACTTTTCTATGACCCCAAACATAAACTCTGTAACCACTTAGAAAAGCACCCCATCCTCCCTTCCTCCAACTCTTGGTAAACTCTAATCTACTTTCTGTATCTATCAATTTACCTATTTTAGCTATTTTATATAAATGGAATCATACGATATTTGTCCTTTTGTGTCTGGCTTATTTTACTTAGCATAATGTTTTCAAGGTTAACCTACATCGTAGCATGTATCAGAACTTTTCTTCTTTTTATAACTAAATAGTCCTCCATTGTGTGTATATACTACACTGTGTACCATTCATCCATTCATGGATAGTTGGGTTGTTTCCATCCTTTGGCTATTTTGAATAATGATGCTATAAACATGGGTGTAAAAAATGTTTCCCTGTATTCAGTATTTTTTGGTATGTTCTTAGGAGTTGAATTATTAGGTCATATGGCAATTCCATGTTTAGCTTTTTGAGGAACTGCCAAACAAAAACTGAATTTTTAAAATTCATTTTAAAAGAATTGTTTTTTTCTTAGGTACAATTTTAAACAAAATGCATAATATAAAAAATATATACCATCAGCTTCACAGAAGTTGTCTGAGGAATCATGCTTGGTCCACTGAAGAACAGCCTTCTGCGTTTCCTCACTTCAAACAAAGATAATAGTGTTATTCTTTTTTTTTTTCTAAGTTAATATTTCACATGAAAAAACATAAAATACTACTACTACTACCAAAAAAAAAAATATCAAACCTCAAAGATTCATCCACAGCTCCAAGTCGTTCAGCTTGTTCACATTCTTCAATGAGATTGTTGGCTTCTTCAGAATACTAAAATGAAAAGTGGAATAAATAGAATATAACTTACTGCATTTTTAAAACTTAAAAATAAGAATTTTGAAGTTCTTTGAGATTCTTTTATACCTGGTACCACCCATCTCCTTGGCTTCAAAACTTAAAAAAAAAAAAACAAAAAAAAATTAAGCCCTCACATTGCTCCTGAAGCTAAAAAATAAATAGACGGCTTTGCCCTTGTTTTTGTTGGAGAACACATTTACTATTATGGACACACAAAAAAGAATAGATTATAGTTCCGGTAACTCATTACTAAAATCTTCACTAAGAAACTTTTTGAAGTTTAAGGAAGTCACTAGGGAATGAGTCATGAGACAACGTCCCACTTTTCTAATGGCCTAATATTGAACACCAGTTTTCTATAAAATAAGTGGTTGAACTAGATCATGTGAGTCTAAGGTCCATACGACACTAAATGTCATGATTCTAAAAATGCCCTGGAGCCTACCAAGTCTTATAAAAAGTATTCCAATATCTTAGGTCTTTAAAATATATTTTTTACCAGCCACATCTCTTCTCAGTGTCTAAATCCCTTTATATATGTTTGCAGAGGTGTGTATGTGGCACAGGGGAAGTGAGTATGGATCATAACATTTCACAACACACTAGTCATCACCACCTCATAGCTGAAAGACAACATTGGAAGCAAGAGGCCACAGACTCAATCACTCAACAAATATATACTGTGCTTATTATAGGCTTATTGTTAGGATGCCTTTGCAAATGACTGTCCAGACTAAGACACTTTTGAGAATAAAAGGGAACATTAAAATAACTGAAATTATATAACTTTTTTGAAACATTTATATACTAAATAACAACCTTGATTACACTGGCTGACCTATTCAAAAACTATTTTCAAAAATAAAATTCTTTCATACATAACTAAGTATTAAGGGGTAAAAGAATGATACGAATATTCAACCAACTCTAAAGTGGTTCAGAAATTAATAAAAATATGTATTTAGAAAAAACATACTAAAACACATGAGGCAAAATACTAAAATTAGTCAATCTGTATGAAGTGTACATAAAATGTCTTTATACTAATCTTGTAACTCGTCTATAAGTTGGAAATCATTTCAAAATAAAAAGTTTAAAATACAGGTCAAAAAAATGGAGAAAATTTGCTCAAAAAATAGCATATTTATGTGTCTTAAAACAAAAGAATTTTAACTTTTTTGTAATTATCTGAATGTTAAAACGTAAGTTAAACAAAATAAATTATTCTGAGTTCCTATTTAATAATTTCATCAGTTTAATTAAGTCACATCTGTCTCGTACTAAGTCATTGGCATTTTTCTGAAGAAAAACATGTTTTTTCAATTTGTCCTTATTTTTAAATTTTCATGAAATTTCCCATGATCTTTGTCAAAGTTAATTTTTATGGTTAATCAATTTGAAATTATCAATACCTTCAATTGACTCTCCTCTGCAGATATAATTTTTAATTGAGAAAATATTCTCTTTATGGGTAAATATGTGAAAATATCTTAGCCCAAATATTTTGACAAGTCCTGTTCTTCTGCTTCCAAAGTACATTTCTTCAATAAAAAAAATTTAAGAAAAAACTCATCAAATAAGTTGTCTCTATTTTTTGTATTATTTTAAATGTTTTACCAAATATACATTTTACAAAATTGTAAGCCTTCTTAAATTCATTCCATTTTAGGTCAGAATATAAATTTATCCATTAAAAGCAAGAGTTTCATCAAAAGGAGACTCTTCCTACAAGTAAAGACAACTATAAAATGTCAGAATTAAACCTGGTGTACCATTTGAACTTTCCTTAGTTAACATGTTCAATTCTTCCCTCATTTTTGTACAAGGAATAAACGTCAAGGTTTTTGTTTATAAGCTTTGTTATAAAAATTGCAATTTGCTAAACCTTCAAAAGCTGACAATTTTTTTAAGCATTCTACTCATTGATACTTTGAATAATGACTTTCCATTGATTTTAAACAAATTGTAATCAACATTTAGGAGGCTCATTTATTAAAAATTTTCAATACCACTGCAGGATACTTGGGTTGTTTTACAAAATAGTTCTTTAAGAGCTCAAACATTTATAAAATCTGATTGCTGATGGACAGTAAACACAGGACTCCTGCCATAGTAATGTTTTTTTCACTACTAGCTTCATCTCAAAAATTTTATGATCGTTTACATAAAAACCTATATGTTTTGACAATTACTACTTCTGTGTTAATTGGTAAACTATCACAGTGTATTTGAACAAATTATGAATTATGTGTATCTTAAAAAATTGTAAATTCATTTCTGTTCCACAGATTTCTTGATTTAATAAGGACATTCGTTTTACCAGAACATCTGTTTTTAATCAAATTCATATATGTGTTATCACCACAAGACAAATTTTGTCTTCAATTTTGAACTTTAAATGAATTTATACTAGCATTCACAATAGTGACAAATGTTTTCCCGTCAACAAAGTGAACTTCCAAAAGCTTTACTTTGAGTCCATCAA
Source organism: Rhinolophus ferrumequinum (assembly GCF_004115265.2). Taxonomy (NCBI): domain Eukaryota; kingdom Metazoa; phylum Chordata; class Mammalia; order Chiroptera; family Rhinolophidae; genus Rhinolophus; species Rhinolophus ferrumequinum. Next base: position 40,009,975 of record NC_046289.1, on the reverse strand, counting down.
TTGAGTGAAAAAAATCAAACAACTTTTGGATTTAATGATTTTCTGTTTGAAACATCTGATAGTATTATTTAACTAGGTGCAAACTTCTGCCATTGGAGCCAGTACATTGGCTATGACTTCACTCTTTGTGTGTGAACAAGAAAACATGGAATTGAAAATGAGCAAAATTAGTTTAGAATCTATAATAAATAATAGAGGGAGAGAATACAAATCTCCCACACTGAAGAATTCCAAAAAGATATATCCTCAAGGAGAGGAAGCACTCCTTAAGTGTGTACTGTGTGTAGTGATTTCCTCTCAAAGGATACAGCATGGAAAGGGTGAGAAAGGGTACATCTATAGTGGAGAAACCTGACAACTACTTCAGCTAGGTGATCAAGGTTAACATTAACAGTGATAAGTCATGTTCATAGTATGTGATGTGATGTGATGTGATGTGATGTGATGTGATGTGATGTGATGTGATGTGATGTGAAGTGATGAAAATGGCACTTCACCCCTGTGGTCTTCCTCCGAAAAACATATCCACACTCTGATCATGAGAAAAACATCAGACAAATCCCAAGTGAGGGATATTCTACAAATACCTGACTAGTTAGTACTCCTTAAAAGCACCTTATGAAAAACAAAGAAATTCTGAGAAACTGTCATAGTCAAGACGAGCCTAAGGAGACATGACTCCTAAATGTAATTTGCTATCCTGGATGGTATCCTAGAACACAAAAAGGACATTAGGTAGAAAACTAAGGGTCTTAGAAGGAGGGATGTGGCGGGGGGAAGGGGGAAGAAAAGAAAACTAAGGAAATCTGAATAAAGTATGGACTTTAGTCAGTAATAATGTATCAATGTCGGTCCATTAATTGTAATACATGTACCATACTAATGTAAGATGTAAATTATAGAGGAAACTAAGTGTGGAGTATATGGGAACTCTGTACTATCTTCAGAATTTTTCTATAAGTCTAGAAGTACTATAAAATTAAAAAATGTATTTAAAAAGAGAGCGAGAAAGAAACATAAGAGACACAACAACCAAATGCAGTATGTGGAATATGTTTGAATCCTGTTTCAAACAAACTATTAAGGCACCTATGAAACAACTGGAGAAATGTGAAGCCTGACTACGGTGATATTGTTTTTAAAGTATCTCTTTGCCATATATATATATGTATATATATATCTGTGTGTGTGCGTGTGTGTATATATATATATATATATGTATGTATACACGCACAGATATATATATACATATATATACTCACAGAGATAGATATACATATATATGTACATATATATGTACACAAAGAGGGTGCCAAAAAGTGTTTACACATTTTAAGAAAGGAAAAAACTGTATTAAAATTGTAATACTCAATACATACCGATAACAAAAGATGAATACAAGTCATGTGTATACACTTTTTTGGCACCCTCTGGTATATATAAAGTATTTGTAAACAAAATGATTTTTCTGACATTGGCTTTAAAGTATCTGGGAGAGGGCTGGCCCTGTGGCTCAGGCAGTTGGAGCTCTGTGCTCCTAACTCCGAAGGCTGCCGGTTCGATTCCCACATGGGCCAATGGGCTCTCAACCACAAGGTTGCCAGTTCAACTCCTGGACTCCTGCAAGGGATGATGGGCTCTGCCCCCTGCAACTAACAACAGCAACGGGACTTGGAGCTGAGGTGTGCCCTCCACAACTAAGATTGAAAGGACAACAACTTGACTTGGAAGAAGTCCTGGAAATACACACTGTTCCCCAATAAAGTCCTGTTCCCCGTCCCCAATAACAATCTTTAAAAAAAAATAAAGTGACTGGGAGAATGAAGTGGGAGGTACAAATGAAACAGACTGACAATACATCGATAATTGCTGAAGCTGGGTGATGGGTACATGCTTTTTTCTTTACTTTTATTTCTCTTTCATGCTTTCCATAATAAAAGGTTGAACAAAAGAACTGGAGCCACTGAGTACAAATAAGTCTCAACGGGTTTCACTCTAAAGGGGAGCAGAGAAGTGGAGTAGTAGCTGGCAAGGGAAAAGAATTATTCAAGTTTTTTGTCAAGATACTACACATATTAATAAATATATGTACATACCTTGTAGCTTGCAGATTTAATTCCATCAGGAACTTCATCCTGAAAAAGAAAAAATGTTTTTATATATTTATTCTATCTTCTAAAAAGTATTTTAAATTTCTATGATTTATGAGAAAAAAGAAGTTATTGAAGTTAACAATTTTTTTTAACTGAGAATAGTTAGGCAGTTTTTATATTATTACAAGTAAACAAAATATTCAACAACAAATTATTCTATGGATTGCTGATCATATATTACAACATGGAAATGTAAATAGTTACTTAGCTATTATTCCTTTTGATGCTCAAATAGTCTACATTTGGCCACTAGGGGACCCACTAAGTACTGACTTGATATTTGCACCTGTGTAATTTTGATAATACCCCAGTAATCTTTAGCAGCACTTTCTGTTTTCTGTTATGACAAGATATTCCAAGCTCTTCTGGCATATTTCTTGGTCCAGTCTTGAAATCAATTCTTTTTTAAAGAAGCTCTAGTTCTTTTAAGACGAAAAGGGTAATGGTTTTTAGTCATGCATTGGTCACTTATTAACTACAGGACCTATCTGTCTATTGTCAAAGTGATGCTGTGAGTAGAGATAATGATGTATGTGGGAGAACTCTGTAAACTGCAGTGCCCAATGCATATTCCTGAGTTAGAGTACACCTGCCCAAAGTGAAGGACCCACACAAAGACAATCACTTTATTGTGTACTCTTTCAGACTTTGAACTGGGTCAATGTATATTCTTCTTCTGGCAGGTACTTAGATGACTTCTATTTTTTTCATACAATAAACCATGCCAAATTTACATACTAATTGCAGCAGAATCGACACCTTTACAAAATTCAGTACTGCTTTACAGTTACCTTTCAACATTTAATTATTTTAGTAGTGAAATTCCGTGTTTCCCCGAAAAAAAGACCTCGCCAGACAATCAGCTCTAATGCATGTTTTGGAGCAAAAATTAATATAAAACCCGGTCTTATTTTACTATAATATAAGACCATGTCTTATATAATGTAATAATATAATATAAGACTGGGTCTTATGTTACTATAAGACCAGGTATTATATATTATATTATATTATTTTATATAATATTACATTACATTATATTACATTATATTATAGTTGATTGTCCAGCTAGGTCTTATTTTCAGGGAAACATGGTTCCTAGTAGAATTGCTAGGTCCAAAGATAAGCACCATTTTAATTTTTTTGATATATTAATTGAATTGATCTCCAAACAGACAGAACAACCAGTGTGTGTGTGTGTGTGTGTGTGTGTGTGTGTGTGTACATGTACATATGAGGTGTGATCAAAAGTATGGTGAATGTTTATATTTAAAAAAATTTATTACAGTAAAAGACTCATTGCCATTAACCCCCCTAGAAAACATTTGCTTCAAACACACTTATCCCATTGTTCTTGCCATGTTCTGAAGCAGTTCTGGAAGTCCTCTTTCATGAGTGTCTTTAGTTGCACTGTCGTGGCTGCCTCGATGTCCTGTATCATTTTGACTTTGGGGAAGAGCCAGAAATTACAGGGTGCCAGATCTGGTGAATAAGGTGGATGAGGACACACTGTAATGTTTTTATCTGTCAGAAATTGCCATATACCATAAGCGATGTGTGACACAGAGTGTTGTCATGATGGAGGATGACATACTGCACACTTCAGAACACACTTTCTCTCAACCATAGCTCACACCCGACTGACTGCACCACACAAATGGAAACTTGTCACACACTGTTACTAAGGTGCGACGCGCCACTTTGCAGGTTGAAGGACCCTGCCTTTCCATTGAATGGCACTTGGCAGCAGCATTCACCATATTTTGTGATTACAACAGAAAGGCTCCGTGTCATACATCACTCTGGTACAGCAATTTCTGTCAAATAAAAATATTATGGTGTGTCCTCATTCACCTTATTCACCGATCTGGCACCTTGAGGCTTCTGGCTCTCCCCAAAGTCAAAATGATCATGAAAGGTAAACGTTTTAAATCTATTCAGGACACTGAGGCAACCACGATAGCGCAACTAAAGAAAGGGAGGGGATTAGAAAGCACAAATTGGTAACTACAATATTGCCATGGGTATATGAAAGACAGTTTGGAGAACACAATCAATAATGTTGTAAAGATTTTGTAGGGTGTCAGATGGGCACATGTCTTATTAGGGAGACCATTTCATGGATGGTATAGATGCTTGACCACTGCACTGTACACCTGAAGCTGAAGCTGAATAATATTGTATGTCAACTATAATATATATATAGTCATGGGATATGGAATACAGCATAGGGAATAAAGTCAATGGAATTGTAAGAGATATATACAATATCAGAAGGGCAATATCTTGGGGGAGGGGGATTATCACTTTGTGAGGGGTGAAATGTCTAATTATTACATTGTTTTATACACCTGAAACTAATTAAAAAAAATTCATGAAAGAGGACTTCCAGAACTGCTTCAGAAAGTGGCAAGAATGATGAAATAAGTGTGTTTGAAGCAAGGGAGAGTATTTTGAGGGGAGGCGTATTTTGAGAGGGATTAATGGCAATGTGTCTTTTACTATAACTTTCTTTTTAAAATTTTTTTTGGGGGTAGAGTATTGGGGAACAGTGCGTTTTTCCAAGATCCATCAGCTCCATGTCAAGTCACTGTTTTCAATCTAGTTGTGGAGGGTACAGCTCACTGGTCCATGTGGGAATCGAACCGGCGACCTTGATGTTATGAGCACTGAACTCTAACCACTGAGCCAATTGGTCGCCCAATTTTTAATTTCAACCTTCACTGTATTTTTTTACTCACACCATGTATGTGTATACACACATATATAGTATGTACATATTTATTATTATGAATTATATATATAAGATGTATATATATATATAATTCATAATAGAATTTAAATTTTGTAGTTAATATAATCCTTTTATTTACACATTTTATACATATATATGTGTCATATATATGTATAATTATAAACTAATATACTTTGGTGGATAAACATAATTTAACTATTTTTTAAAGGAAAAGCTTTCTCTTCATTGTGAGACCAGCTCAAGGAAAAGGCAGACTACTGGCATGAAAGGCAATCCCGCCCCAGTTCTGCAGAAGGTGAAATTACTAGAGTCTGTCTCAGTTTCCCATTACAAATTGCTAACTTTCATTTGATTCTTTGTTTAGCATTTCTATGACTTCAAGCAAAGCTATAAACATCTATCTTTTAGCATTTGTTAAATGCTAAAATTGTTCATTTTTTCTAGATTGTACAATAAAATAGATCTCACCCTCAGTCTGTCCACTTGGGAATCAATAATCTATTACTTGATACTAAACATCTCTCAGGTTTTCTGCCCCTTGCAATCTTCTTCTCAAGGTGGTGTCCCCTAATTCTATACTTCATTAACAACAATCAGAAATAATTGCTGTTTCAAGATGAGATTCAAATTTGTAATCATTGTAAAACTATATACTTGTTCCAGCTAATGTTAATAATAGCCCATTCAATGTATAATTGCAATGAAATGACATTATGAAGTATCTACCATATTTTTGGCATTTTTAGTGAGTCGAATGAATAAGTTATTGGTAAATTTTAATTTTCCCAACTATTTTTCCTATTATTAAATATAAGTGCTAGAACTTATGAAGTAAAATGAAACATATAAATTAATAATATCACTGTAATGATACGTTCATGCTTTAATCATAGTAACACAAGGTGTTACATAAGTTAATCCTTCAATTTTCAATACTGTTTCTATGAGGAGTAATATAATTAAAAACATGCTTCTCATTCATCTAATGATAAAATACCCTTAAATAATATTTTACATTTGCCTTAATTCCACATGTTAGATAGGTCTATCTAGCCACTTGTACATGCATAAAAATAAACTGCTCAAAATTATACTACCACATTATACCCATTTGGATGGCTATTATTCAAAAAAACAGAAACTAGCAAGTATTAGTCAAGATGAGGATTGAAATCCTTGTGCATTGCTGGTGGGAATGGAACATGGTGCCCCTGTGAAAGACAGCATAACATTCCTCAAAAAATTCAAGATAGAATTTCTAAATGATCCAGCAATTCTAGGTCTGGGTATATACCCAAAAAAAACTGAAAGTAGGAATTCAAAAGAAATTTGTACACCCAACTTCACAGCAGCACTATTCATAATAGGTAAAAGGTGGAAACAATCCAAAAGTCAATCAACAGGTAAATGGATAAACAAAATATAGTATACACATACAGTGGAATGTTATTCAGCCTTAAAAAGGAATAAAATTGTAATACATGCTACAGTATAGGAGAACCTTGAAAACATTATGATAAGTGAAATAAGCCAGACACAAAAGGACAAATAGTGTAATGATTCCCCTTATATGAGGTATCTAGAATAGTCAAATTCATAGGGGAAAAAACCAGACTAGTGGTTCCCAGGGCCTAGAGGGGTGAGGGAACAGGAAGTTACTATTGCTTAATGAGCATGGAAGTTTCACTTTGAGAAGAGGAAAAAGTTCGGGAAATGGATGATGGTGATGATGGCATGACAATGTAAGTACTTCATGCCAATGAACGACACAACTCAAAATGGTAAATATTATGTTATGTATATTTTATTACAATAAAAATAGTAAAATAAAAATGTATACTTTTAAGGGCAAAAAAAAGACTTCATTGAAAAGTGTAAAATTCTCTGCTTTTAGAATAGAATTCTTCAAATCTTAATGCTCTGAGAATTCCTACATAAAACCAGGTATTTTGTCCAACCCTTCCCCACCCAAGGAAATCCAAGAAAAATAATACACTTAGGAAAAAAAAGGGAGGAATTTTGTTTCTACCTTGGTTAATTTCATTTGATTACACTATAAACATAACTTTGTTCTGGTAAGATATAAGAAGAAAAACAATATCAAGCCTAAAGAACTGTGATGCTCCTCGACTTACGATAGGGTAGTATCTTAATAAACCCATCACAAGTTGAAAAATATAATTAAGTCAAAATACACTGACTACAGCTACCCTACCGAAGATCATAGCTTAGCCTAGCCGACCTTAAACATGCTCAGAACATTCACATTAGCCTGTAGTTTGGCAAAACTCATCTTGCTGCCACTGCCAGCATTACAAGAGAGTATGGTACCGCATATGACTAGCCAAAAGATCAAAATTTTAAATTCAAAGTACAGTTTCTGCTGAATGCATATTGCTTTCACACCATCATAAAGTCAAAAACAGCTGCTAAGTCGTATTAGTATTAATCTCACTAATAAGTAAAAGGATTATATTAACCACAAAATTTTAATTCTATTATGAAGGCAGGATAATTCAAAATAGGTTTTGTATTGATAATTTAATAATATGTAAATATTAACATTATATTTAGCCTAAGGATTAAAATATTACTTTAGTTATATTGGCCCCTTTTAAAAAGTTGCAATTACTTGAAAAAAAGATGTAACAATATTTAAATGTATATATACATGGTTCTTACAAACTGACAAGGCTTCACAGCACAGTCTCTTCTTCCACACTGGTTGATATCATTCCAGAAAGGACATGGCCTCTTCAAGTTTACCTGTAAAATAATAATAGAAAAAAGTTTTTAAAAATCTCTAAATGTAGAAAGTCTATAATTGACAGACGTTGCGTTATGATACTATAACCTGGTCATGATATTGGCTGCAATTATTCTATTTCTTTCATTTACCAATTGTCAAGTTCCAATGATAACATATATATGTGTAGCTGATGTTAGTAAATTGGTAGACTTGGGTAGAAAGACACAGACTGCTACTAAACAAAGCCTAAACAGATGGCAACTAAGAGCCAAAGTGGCTCCGATCAACTCATATTTGTGCAACTCAAATTCATTTTAAGCAAGTAACTATTAACGAAGTAGAACAGTGAGACAATTGTGAACTCAGACTATAGTTCCATAATCCAATGTTCAGGTTTTCTGAACTCTTTCAGTAGATATCTCAAGATAAAATATGACAAGTGACTAGTTAAAATAATACAGGTCCGAATAAAGTCATGCTTCTCAAAAATATTTAATTATTTTAATTAATTGAAATAAATCTGATGTTTTAGAAAATTATGAACAAGTCACGATTTTGATATCAATACATATAATAGTTTCTGTTCTGACTTCAGTTTAACCAACTAGTTTCTAATTCTTGAATGCAAAACTCAGTTATTGAAATTAAAAGTATCCAGTGAGTAGTTTCAGAACCACATGGTTCACTCTTATGAACTAAATTTTCCTAACATAGCCTTGATCAATTTTTAGTAATTTTAATTTTAATTAATTTTAATGTCGTCATAATTTTGAAGCTTACTAATGCCTAAGAAAATGTAATTATCCATTTAAACTTTAAGTATCCTTATACAAAAAAATAAAAATACCTTGTAATATCTAAAGTAGTCACTCTCAAGAAGTTTTTGTAGTCTTGGGAAAAGCCTGTAGTTATTAAATTTATCGATGGTTTCAACATCACAGGTACAATCATCCAAGTAACCACTAACCTGTTACAAAGAAAATGAAATATTAAATCAAAATGTCTTAGATGCAACAGAGTTCTTTTTCTTCACATGGTTATGATGAAAGCCCCCAAGAGACAACATATCCTCCTTCTTCCCCAAAAGATCTTTGAGTATATAATATTCTGAGATAGAGTAGAGCAATAATCTAGTAATGCTATTGCTCTTACTATAGACCTAGAAAAATGCAGTGGATCTTTTTCGTAGGATGTACTGAGCTCATAATGACACATCCACACCCAAAGATTTGGTCCCCTGCAGCCACTTTGTAACCCTGCCCACCAAGCCTGACGGGGTGGGCATTTGACCCAAACCAGGTCATGGTCCCTTCTCCAGGAATCTGGAACTGAGACTAAGAGAGAGAGATCTCTCCCTGTGCCTAAACCAGTAAACTAGTAAACTCGGCCCGTATTCTATCATGAGGAACATATGAGCCAGTTAGCAGAGAAAGATTTTAAAAGATACACAAAGAAGCAGAGATAGGAGACAGACAACATATGCCACCTAGACTCCCTAAGGTTCTCCAGCTCCCACTTCCACTCATCTTTCTTGAAGCCCACTTGTATTCCCATCCTTGGCTTTCCTGAGAGTCTATATTCTTATAATTCAGTTGTCTCTGTCTCTCCTTGATTGTAGTTTCCTATAGGATGTGTAGGTCAGAGACAAGCTTGTTGAATGTATAAAAAGAATTGATACTGAATTTATAAGACAAATAGTAATTTATTATAAAGATCTAACAACCCTCAAATATTGGGCCGTGACCATTTTTATAGGTTTGAAATGGTGCTCAGAAATTACTTATCATTAGCAACACTGAAGGGGAAAATTGTCCACAAAGTGAATCCTGATCTTTCAGTGCTTAAAACTAATGTCTTAACTGTATTTACTGAATCAAACAATTAAATGTACCTATACAAGGATACAAAGGAAAATCATATTATAATCAGATAATGTTATCAAATGGGAAACTAAAATTCTTAGATGTTTATTTGGGGTTAGGCAAACACCTAACAGAATTAAACATTGGTTTAAGTAAGTAACAAACACATCATGATTTTTAAAAAATAAATAGAATATAGAATTAAAAATATATATATATACACAGCACGCTGCAGAAAAGAGATCCTTATCATACTTTTGTCTGTATATTTGCATTATAAACAACGTTTGCTTTGCTGTCAACAAAAAACATTTTTTTTTAATCTAATGGTAAGGAAGGAAACAATACTTTATTGAAATACTGAATTTAGATGTTTTCCTTTTGGAATAGGTAAAATCCTATGCTATCTTTAATATCAGAGCATCACAAAACAGTAATGAAAATTTTTCACCTAAGAGATATAAATACTTAGGATGATGACAGCAATATTCAAGAGCTAAGCTTTTTTTTACCCATTTGCTTGTCTTATTTGTTTTGGACTAACTAATTCAGTTTCTAGTAATCTGATCTACATACTTGTCACTGTAATAACTATTTTTATTTCATATGCAAATATGTCCTTGTTTCCTGTTAAATGATCACTGAGTATACGCGTACAATAAATTTAGAGCCATAAGTATGGGTACCATCAAAACAAAAGTGCTTCTAACCTAGATGATTTGATCTTTTTTTTTCACGCCTCTTTCTTTTGAGACTTACAAGCAGAACTTCTAAGGACATAAAATATCTACTGTTTTCTCCCCTTGCAGACAAACTATTATACAAAGAATAACAGGCACAAAGACTGCTAAGGCCAAAGGGACACATGCCAGACAGACACATTAAGTCACAAAAAAAAAAAAAAAAAAAAAAAAAAAAAAAAACCACACACAAGAAACTTGAGAGAAATGGTTTAAAGCCACTTATTTTTCCTCTGAGGAATTCAATTTTAAGGTAAAAATGTTATCTTCAACACTCAAGCTCAGGCATCATATCTTTTGGGAAGCTGCCCCTGGAGTACCACTCATCCAACTTGCCTCTCCTCTGTGCTCCCATGACATTCCACATGCTCCTACATTAGAATTACCTCTCACTGTATTGAACTATTTGACTCCCACCCATTAGAGTTTAAAACCCTTGAGAGAAAAATAATGTTTGTTCATCTTTGAATGCCCACTACTTAGCACTGTACTTCTAGAAAGCACACAGTGAATGATCAATAGTTATTTGTGGAATGGGTGGGTGAATGAATAAATGAATGCTGTCCACTGACATTATCATTCACTAGAGAGCAGTATCACACCATCTAAGCATAACTATGTACCACCATGTCACCTATGGTGGTACTTAGTGCCCCAGGCCACACAAGCTCAAGTGGCAGGAATGCACTCACCGAGTAAGGAAAGCAAGCAGCGGAGGTCAACAATCCTTTGCATCTAACATTCTACCAATCCACATACTAATTACAAAGGAAACTGTAAGAGGCCCCAAACCAGAAAGGAATGCAAGATGCATCCTGAGCAGAGGTGGCTTCAAGCATAGAGACCTCAAAGGGAGAGAAGGCAGGACAATGGTAGACTTAAAAATCTTCTGCCATTTACCTTAGCAATTAAGTAGGAAGTATTTCCAACTACAACAGATAGGACAGCTAATGGTAGAATGGGGTGTGGCAGGAGTTTCAGTAGATGAAGAAAGCCCAGCAAAGGAGACAAAGGAAGATATTTGGAAATCTAAGTCATCTAACTGTTTGGATAAACCTGCCGGCAGGTATCAGAACCTGATCCCTGGCAGGAAGTCTGGCAGGTGTGATTCCAGGCCCAGTTCTAGAAACTATAGAACCAGGAATGTGGCCAGAATAGTCTCAGAAAAAGACTAAGGTAGAAATCCAGTTAATAGACCCAATAGTACCTCAACTAAGACCAAAAGATGGGTGCTGATCTGTAACAAGGATGACTTGATGCCACCCTTCAGAATGTACTAAGGTGCTGAATAACTACTACGTCTATCTCCCAAAGTGAAACAGAATTCTGGCCATACCACAGAAATCAGAACTTTTTAAAAATGCACTCCCTCATACACACAAAGTGACTGAGGCATGCTAACATTGAAGCTCACTGCTCTAGGTTTCAGGACATGGGTAGGGGCCCAAACTAACAGGTGGCAATTCAAAGACTCTTGTCGAGGGATGGTAGATATGAAGGCCAAGTAGGCTGACATAGCATCACCCAGTTTAAAGTTCTAGTCTCTTAAGAGTTGGAAAGACTTTGAAGACCTTCCGTTGCAGCCTGTCAAGCAACACAGCCATCCCCTCCTATACACCCTCAAGGAGGAGGCAGTGAATCACAATGGTTAGCATCCAGGCTCTGGAGTCAGGCCTTCTAGTGTTGAATCCCATCTCTACCACTTATTAGTTGTTGACCTTACCCACATTTTTTAACCTCTGTAGGCCTCAGTTTCTTATCTGAATACAAAATTTAAAAAAGTAATAGCTTCCATCTCAATGTTGATATTAAAATAAAATGACATAAAGTAAAATGCTCAGTAACCGTTAATCATTATTATTACTTTACCATTGCTTAAATGCCTCCAGTGAAAAAGATCTTACTATTCCCCAAAGCAACCTAAAACATTTTTTTAATGAATTAAAAAAAAATAAAAATAGGTCAAGTTTGCAGTAAAAGCTTTCCAAAAATCTTACATCTGTAATCCCAATGGGACATTGAACTAGATAACCAAAAGTCAGCTGTGAGAGGAGCCTCTATTACTTTCTCCGTTGGTTCTGATTGGTTTGAACGAGATACCAAAGTACTGTATAAAAGGCAAGAGAAAAGAAAATAACACTGGCCGGCTTGTTCCCTATTCTCTAGTAAGAGGTATCCTTTCGTTTGCAATGAAAGACAAAACAAAAACTCTCTAGTTTCCTTGTGTACCAAGAACTTCTAGTCCTTCCACAGATTATCACTTTTTTCCAAAAGCACTGTAAGAATATATTCCTCATACTCATATGAAACACAAAATACCTTTTAACAGTGCTCAAAGTGCACTTTATTTGGCAAATAACTTTAGTTGTATTTAAGTTTATTGTGTTTTGTGAACATAAAAAAGAACATAAAAAGTATTTATTCAGTAACAAAAGCATGAAAACGCCAAAGATTCTATACTAAGGACATAGAATAAATGCTAAGAGCTACTTCTGCTTTAAAGTTTTGGTTTTGCTATAACTTTAAATTGTTGTTAAATGACCCAAAGTATAGCAACCAATGTGAAACACTCTTTGTTCCACATGCTTTCTTCAGAAAAGCCTGGAATGTAGCAAGCACTCAGTCAGAGTCAATGGACATCTTTCCAGTGTAACCTGTTTCAAAGATCCCTCTAAGTTTTAATCCTGGGCATATCTCTACCCGTGACCCAAATTATTATCAAGTGTTTCTTCCATGGTCCGGCCACTCTAAAAATTAAAAACTATTTTTAAAATTGACCTAAACAAGACACCAGACAGATAAATCTGCTAAAATACATGTATGTGGAGTGCATTTACAATGCACTCCAAACGAGAAATAATCTGTTTTCCAAGAAGCCATTTTGGCTCATCTGAGCTACTTCCCTTTCATTAGCCTGATAGAGATTTGCTGCATTTAAATAAGTGGATATGAGCGTTATCAGCACTAGCCATATTAAGGTTGTGAACTCCTATGTAGTCAAAATGTTTTAGCATGCTTGTTTCTAATTAATTTAAATTAATTTTTGTTTCTAATTAATTTAAATTAATTTTTGTTTCTAATTAATTTAAATGGAAAAGACATCCATACTGCCTCCATATCTGAGCTTCAATATTTCTGAAGTTACTTCTTTAAAATGCATCCTGGGATTCCATGAGTTGGGACTAAAGTTCTGTTACATTCATTCACTCTAATCAAAGATAATGAGGCAATAATTGTGAAAGAGAAATAAGAAACTCTGAAACTTCAAGCCCATATCTATTATAAGAAATACAAGTACTACGTATTTTGGTTTAAAGAAAGAGCAAGTCCTGACTATGGGATTGTTTACACAAACTATACATAGACTTGTACACCAAAAGGGAAAAAAGCCCAATTTTCTGTGTAAAAAAAAAAATTTAATAGAATTATTTTTTAAAATGGGATGGGAGGCTTTATATATAAGGAAGACTTACAAGTCCCAGACAATTATTCACATATTTCCAGCAAATAATACTAAAGCACTACTGTTACCAAAAGACCTTAACAACATACAGTGAAAATGTTTTTAGTAGGATTTAATGTCAACTAACAGGCATATGTAGTAACTAACTTTAAAGATTCATTTGGAGCCAAACCATCTGAAAGATCAATTCCAGAAAAACATGCAAATGGCTTGCTCGCTAAGCAGAATAATTAGAAGAATATACTCCTGCTAGCAGTGTTCACATCTTGTATCATAATTTCCCTAATACTTGCTGAATACCAATTATATACCAGCTCAGAACTCTGGAGTGTCAAGAATTAGGACTAAAGTTTTAATTTTCTTAATTCATTTTTTGATCTCTCAAAACTCATTCACTGTAGGCTTGTTGAATTTAATCTGATTATTTGTAGGTCTTTGTACATTTTACTTCACTGATTTTCTAAGGTTGAATAAGTAACTACATGCTGCTGTAGCTCAAATAAGAACTGATATGCTTTTAACTGAAGCCCTACTACAAGCCAGGTAGCCATGCAAAACTGTGGAGAGGGGTGATTAGGTAAGTAACTCAAAGAAGTGGTAAGAGGGACTGGAAATAGGAAGGGAGAAAAGAAATATGACTAAGTATTAACAAAACAGAATCAACAGGACTTTGCAGTAATTGAATATTGCACATAGAACCAGAGAAGATTTTCACTTGTATTTCCAAACATAAGGTGAAATTTTAGTTTTTAATTTAGTTTCTAACACTATTTACTAACTTGTTTTTCTAAACGCTCAGGGTCCCTGCCTCTCCCCAAATCCCAAAGAATATTATTCACTAAACTGTAAGCTCTTCAGGGCAGGGATAACGCCATAGTAATATTTGTATTCCAAACATTCTTGTCAGTGTTTATAAATGTTTGTTGAATAAATATTTTCGACCATTCATCTCCCCTTATCTTTTCTTTCTCCATCTCTTTTCTTTATCTCTCTCTCTCTCCTTCTGCTTTTCTGTGCATATCTATATGCTTGTCTTCATTTTTCTCTTCATCACTGTCTTTTCTTCCCTTACCCCCATGCCTTCTATTACTGACCATAACAGAACTAAAGTATACTTTTGTTTCACTTATTGAATTAGAATTGATGATCTGTGTTCTCAAGTTTATTTAAGTAGATCATTTTAAATTTCTCTTAAAAGTGTTTTTTAGTATGTGACCCTCAATTTATTAATTTTTAAAGTTGACCCTGAGCCCTTTTTTGAGCCAACTCTCTCACCCACATTCTCTCTCGCGCTCTCTCTCTCTCTCTTTCTCTCTCTCTCTCTCTCTCCCCCACCTCCCACCCCCATTTCTCCCTCTCCCCAACCTGGGCTAGGCCTGTTCTCTTCCCTGAGAATGTATCACTAATAAACCCTGCTTGCATACTAAAAAAAAAAAAAAAAGTTGACCCTGAAAAGATGTGAAGTACAGTATAGGGAATATAGTCAATGGTATAGTAACAGCTATATACAATGTCAGAGGGGTATTAGATTTGGGGCAAGGATTATCACTTTGTGAGGGGTGTAAATATCTAACTATCATATTGCTTTGTACACCCGGAACTAATAAAAAAAAAGTTGACCCTGAAAAGAAAAACAGATAGCCACTCTTGTTCTAAAAAAAAGAAAGAGGTTTAACAGATTTTTGAGTTGGGAGAGTATTTAAATCTTGAAAACACTATCAGAGGGAAAAAAGTTTAAACATAAATCAGAAGAAAAAGAAAATAAATGAAAAAATTTTAAAGCTCCCATATTTTAGTCAGGTATTTGAAAAGGTTATTGGGGCAAAACTCGGAAAGCTCAACATGTACTTTTATCCCATTATCTAATTTCTAGCATGCTGTTAAAATGTTATATTGGAAATCGTCTTTCAATACTAAATACTTTATTTTATTTTGTTTTGGGGGGAGTGAAACTAACTTTTTTGTTATTTTTAATTTTTAAATTACAGTTGATATTCAATATTATATTAGTTTCAGGTGTACAGTATAGTGGTTAGATCTTTAGATAACTTACAAAGTGATCTCCCTCATAAGTCTAATACCACTCTGACAACATATATAGTTATTACAATATTACTGACTATATTCCCTCTGCTTTACTGTACAACCCTGTGACTATTTTGTAACTGCCAATTTGTACTTCTTAATCCTTTCACCTTTTTCACCCAGCTCCCCAACCCTACTCCCAAACATCAGTTTGTTCTCTGTATCTATGAGTTGATTTCTGTCTTGTTTGTTAATTTCTTTTGTTTTTTTTTAGATTCAACATATAAGTGAAATCATATGGTATTTGTCTTTCTGTCTGACATATTTTACTTAGCATAATACCCTCTGGGTCTATCCATGTTGCAAATGGTAAAATTTCATTCTTTTTATGGCCAAATAATATTCCATTTATATATGTACTACATCTTCTTTATCCAAATATCTATTGATGGACACCTGGGTCTTGTTTTCTTATCCATTCAGCCACCCAATGTCTTTTGATTGGCGCATTTAATCCATTTACATGTAAACTAATTATCGATAGGTATGTAGTCATTGCCATTTTATTATTCATATTTTTTCTTTTTCTTCTTAAAAAGTCCCTTTAACACTTCTTGTAATACTAGTTTGGTAGTTATTCACTCCTTTAGCTTTTTCTTGCTTGTGAAACTCTTTATCTGTCCTTCAATTATAAACGATAGCCTTGCTGGGTGCAGTAATCTTGGTTGTAGGAACTTGCATTTTCATCACTTTGAATATTTCATGCCAATCCATTCTGACCTGCAAAGTTTCTGGTGAGAAATCAGCTGACAGTTTTATGGGAGCTTCCTTGTAGGTAATTAACTGCTTTTCTCTTCCTGCTTTTAAGATTCTCTCTTTGTCTTTAACCTTTAGCATTTTAATTATGATGTGTCTTGGTGTGGGCCTCCTTGGGCTCATCTTGCTTGGGCCTCTGCACTTCCTAGGCTTGTATGTCTATTTCCTTTGACAGGATAGGGAAGTTTTCAGTCATTATTTCTTCAAGTAGGTTTTCAGTTCCTTGCTCACTCTCCTTTCCTTCTGTTACCCCTATGATGCAAATGTTGTTACGCTTGATGATGTCCTAGAGGTCTCTTAAACTATCCTTATTTTTTAATTATTATTTTGCCTTTTTGCTTTTCCGATTTGGTGTTTTCCCCTACTTTGTCTTCCAAATCATTGATTTGATCTTCTGCTTCATCTAATCTGATATTGATTCCATCTAATGTATTCATTACAGTTATTATATTCTTCATTTCTAAAATAAATGGTTCTTTTTTGAGGTATCTATGCCTTTTATGTTTCCTATGTCTTTGTGGAAGTTCTTATAGAGTTCATCTATTCTCCCCTTAAGTTCATTGAGTACCCTTATAACCAATATTTTAAACTCTGCATCTGGTAAATTGTTTGCCTCCATTTTGTTTAGTGCCTTTTCTGGAGTTCTGTCCTGTTCTTTCATTTGGAACATGTTTCTTTGTCTTCTCATTTTGACTGCCTCCCTGTGT
Source organism: Rhinolophus ferrumequinum (assembly GCF_004115265.2). Taxonomy (NCBI): domain Eukaryota; kingdom Metazoa; phylum Chordata; class Mammalia; order Chiroptera; family Rhinolophidae; genus Rhinolophus; species Rhinolophus ferrumequinum. Next base: position 39,992,705 of record NC_046289.1, on the reverse strand, counting down.
TTGTTTCTATATATTAGACAGACTTGCTATGTTTCCCAGTCTTGGCAGGGTGGCCTTGTGTAGTAGGTGTCCTGTGGATCCAGTGGCACATTCTTCCTGTTCACCTGAGCTGGGTGCTTCCAGGAGTGTCCTTTGTGTGGGCTGTGTGTGCCCTCCTATTGTAATTGAGCCTTGATGGCTGTAGGCCCATCAGTGGGTGGACTTGAGGCTCAGGCTGACTGGCTGTGAGGACAGACCATGACTACAGCAGATGAGCTATTGTGTGGGAGCTGACCTCATGGAATGGGATTCCCTGTAGCGGGATTCTGGTGCCTGTTGAGTCCACCCTTTGGGTTTGTCATTTGTGGAGCTAATTGGGTGGTGCTCTGGTGTGGTCTAAAGCCAGTCATCGGGTGTGTTGGTTCTGGGGCCTTGTGGGAGGGGCTGCTGCTGCCTGTGCCTGGCCCAGGGTCACCTGGTAGGAGCTACAAAGTGATCCATGATTAGTAGCTGCCTGTGTTGGGCTTGGAGGTGCCTGGAGCATGCTATCCTGTGAACTGAGGCTGGCTGCCACTAGTGCTGGGATGAGGGCTGCTTGACAAGAGGTACAGGGCATGCCAAGGCCAGCTACTGCTTGTTTGGGGTTTGTGGCCCTTTTAGAGATTTTAAGAAAGCCCACAGCATGTGCCAAAGCCAGCCACTTGTGAGTAACAACCACTGAAAGAGGTTTGGGCCTCTGTGCGAATTAGGGGGGGCAAGTTCTCAGGCAATCACCAGGATGGGGCGAGTTTAATGGAGACTCAGATTTGACGCCAGCCTGTGCCTACAGGCTGGGTTTGGGAAGGTCTCCGCAAACGAATAAAATGGCAGAGAGAGCTGCCCCTCCAGCCCTTACCCAGACACCAAATTCAGTTCCTCCCCATATGCTTTTCAAGCTTCTGCCCAGAGCTGGAGCTCAGAACAAGTGGGTCTGTCAGTGATAAAGTCTGCGCTCAGACTCTTTAAGAGGAATGCCTGGGAGTCCAGCAGCCCTCTGTCTCACCCAGCCAGAATCCCCACTGTTTTTCACAGCCAGATGTGGGAACTCCTCTTCCCAGCACTAGTGCTCCTGGCTGGGGAGCACAGTATGGGGCTGGGACCCCTTCCTCCTCAGGGGTGGGATTCCACCACTGAGATATCTCTCCCAATTTTTAACTACCACACATGGGTGTATGACTAGCCCATTTTGCATCTCTACCCCTCTTACCAGTCCCAAAGTGGCTTCTTCTTTATATCCTTAGTTGTAAGAGTTCTGTTCAGCTAGTCTCCAGGTGGTTCTCAAGGGTGGTTGTTCTATAATTTAGTTGTAATTTTGATGTGGTCATGAAAGGAGGAGAGCACAGCGTTTACCTACTCTGCCATCTTGACCAGAAGTCCTAAATAGCTTTTTTGAAAGTCACTATTTTCTACTTTACTTATTAAATATTTAAACTTTTTTAAATGTCTAACCTTTGTGTTATATTTGTAATCAAAGAAAAATGACCATTTTTCTGCGTGCCATTTACAATACTGAAAGTAAAGGAGCTTTTCGATCTCTTAGGTGCAAAGCAGCAACTTCCTTTCAACTTCTCTAACACATTTCCAAATAATACTTCAAATCCCAAATCACTCAGCAAACCAACAAAATCCAAGGATATAAAACAGTGAAAAAGATATCTCTTCCTCTCGTAATATTTAAAGTGTTTCTGTCCTCTGTGAAATAGTATTGCCCAATACACATAAAATGTTATTTCTGATAATAAATGAATAGTAAATCCACTTAAAAGGAACAATTTCAATGCTCACCCTCGATTTTGTATAAAGGGTAATTTTTTATCAAAAGAAAAGCCAACCAAACAATGATATTAACAGTAATAACTTTAAAATACAAGCTACTATAGATGCAGAAACCTGGAAGTTTTTTTAATTTTTTGCTCATCTGTTACTAACAGAAGGAAATGATCTTAATACACTGTAATTAAATTCATGCAGTGAGGAGTAAGGATCATCCTCCCAATTTCAAACCAGTTATATGGATGTCACAGTAAGAGAATCTCATTACAGTAAAGACACACAGGGCAAGGAGCCAAAGGGCAGCCACAACCCCAGAGACACCAGGCACTGGGTTCAGACACAGAAAAGCCACAGGAAACCATTCTCCTGCCTGACAAGGAGACCTTACAGCAGCCCCCACCAACCCACACAAGCCTGTCCTGGCCAGAAAGGCTGGCGAGGGCACCCAGCACAGGCACAGGTACGCAGTTCCAGGAAAAGTTAGAAGTTAGAAAAACCCAGCTTCTGCGGAAATAACAAATACTGAGTGTGCATGCACACTGTGCACACCCTCTCCTGATAGGGAAGACCAACAAAAATGCATAAGTCAACTACGTAAAAACATACCGGTGCACCCACACCTCTCGTCCCACGCCTGATGGGAAGTGATAGGAGATCCGTCCACACCCACCCAGGCGAGCTGCAGAGAACTCAGCCCCGGCCAGGGAACAGAAACACAGGAGGCTGGTTCCGCGCCGGTCCGATGGAGATGCAAAGATGCCCTCCCCCACCTCCCCCAGCCCCTCACCTGCCGGGGCGCGCGGGACACAGCGCAGGGCGGAGGCTGGGAGCACCGCGAGGGGCAGCACGGCCTCGCACACCCCTCACCTGACAGAAGCACCTCTGCGCCGCCGTCTCCGGGGGCTGCTGCTCGCTGTGGCCGGAGCGAAGCATCCACACGGCTCCCAGGAGGCCGATCAGGAAGCCCCAGTGGCTGCCCATAGCCGCTCTTGCCACTCGTCGCCTTGCACCTCGGAGAACTCAGCACTGGGGCGCAGGCCGTGCGTCTGCAGATGAAGCCCGCGCCTGCGGGCCCCGGCTGACGCCCCACCTCCGGGCCGCCTCCCAGGCCCGCCCTCGGTTCTCCAGCCTCTCAGCAGCTGCCACCGCCCAGTGGAGCCTGCGGACGTGCCGAGGAGCCCGCACCGGCCGCCCAGGGCCGTGGGTCGGCTTCCTTCTCCGCGCGTGAGGCTGACGAACGAATCCTCTTCCCGGTTCCGCCCGCCTGACCGCCAGCGCGCCCCTGCTCCCCTAACGCCGGGAGTCTGGAGAGAAGGCCCCGCTGGCCCGCCCGCAGCCCTCGCGCCGGAATCGGGGGGTCCTTCCAGCTGCGAGACCGAGTCGAAGGGGGTCAGTGTTTTCCTACAGGGCCCCGCCCCACCGCGCCTACTCCGAACCAATCCTTTCGTATCTCACGATAAGAATTACGTGTCCCCAATATCCCTGGAAGAGTCTTAAAGCTGAAAGGGATGTTAGTGATCATCTAGACCAGGGCTGCATATGTAATTTAAATTTTCTAGTAGTTTCATGAAAAGAATTTTAAAAAATGAAATTAATTTTAATGATATGTTTTATTTAACCCAATATGTGCAAAATACTTCAAAATATACTCAATATTAATTATAAATATTTTACCTTTTTTTATTTTTACCTCTGAAGTGTGGTGTGTATTTTATATGAACTAGCTACATTTCATAGTCAAATATGGGTCTCGGTATGGGACAGCAAAGGTCGAAGCAAACTGGCCCAGTAAGATGAGATGATGTGAGCCAGGACAGGGAGTTGGGTAGTGAGAGAACCAGGTTCTCTGATTCCCAGCCATGGGACTAGTCCATCAGCTTTTTGTTGTTTTTGTTGTCTTTAAGAAGAAATTTTAAAGGTGAAACTGGAAAGCTTTCTAACATCTTATACATTAAAAGTTCAAATATTTCAAATTATCTTTTTAAAAACAACAAAACCATCATTTAATAAAATAGATTAGGACATGGTAGGCTCAAAATAGGTATCACTTCTATTAGCTGAGAAAAATAGGCATAGAAAGTTTATATACATTATTCAAAATCGTCTGGTATAGTAGAGGTGAGACTCAAACTTAGATATTTCTTCCTTCAAAGCCTATAGCCTGTGCTCTGTCCCTCACTGCCAAGCTGACTGACATGTAACAAAAAGCCTTCCAAACATGAGATCCTGGAGGGATTGAGAAGCTTTGATTCTAATATCTACAATATGCTACATGTGGATACATATTAATACAATCTCCCTCTTTACCTGGAAAGTTCTTTTTCATTATACATGTATACAAATCCTACTTATCCCTCCAGGGTCAGACCCAGTTCTCTCATTCCCTTTTCTATGTGGTCTTCCTGGTTTCCTCTTCACCCAGTCCCAGTCTTCAAAAGAATTTCAATACAATAAATTTACTCTATGCTGGGCGAAGCTTGACATTAGACATATAAAGATGTATAAGGCCCAGTCACTGCATGTGGACGGACAGATGCCCCATGGAATTTAGTATACAATCTTTTGATAGTTTCTACTACTGAATTGTAATCTCTTTAAACTCCTTAAGCAGGGATTATGACTCAAACATGCCTGTTGACACCCAAACATCTTACCAAGAAGCTTCCCTTCATGTTTGTAAAAGAAATGAATATTTTTCACGTGGCCATAGTACTAATAATCTGAAGATTATTAGGCCGAATATTAGGCCATCAAAATGAGAGACACAATTTGAAAATGGAAACTAAGTAAATAAAACCTAAAATTGCAGAAGGAAGTAACCTGAACATGAATCAGCTCTAGATTTCACCCTGATGCAATAGCCTGTCATTTTGAAGAGTTTAGCATTGTCATTGTTTTCCAGGATGAAAGCTTTATGCCATAAGACTTAAACTCTTGCCCAGAACAAATTTCTAGCAAACTTGTAATCAGAAACAATTACCATATGAGACAACTTTTTCCTACTTTATTGTCTGTTTTTTAGCTTTAATGAGGTATAATTGACAAATAAAATTGTAAGTTATTTGAAGTGTAGAACATGGTGATTTCAAACACATATACATTGTGAAAGAATTCCCCCCATTGAGTTAATTAACACATCTATCATCTCACATATTTACCTTTTTTTACCACCTTGGTGAGAACATTTAAGTTCAAGTCTCAGCAAATTTTAGTTACACAAGACTGTTATCAAATATAGTTACATGTTATACATTAGATCCTCATATCTTATTCATCTTATAATTGCAAGTTTGTACCCTTTTGCCAACCTCTCCCTTTTTCCCCCACTATCACCCCCCACCCCAGCCCCTGGAAACCACTTTTGTACTCTCTGTTTTTATAAGTTCTACTTTTTTTTAAAATTATTATTCCACGTAATATAAGTGGTATCATGCAGTATTTGTCTTTCTTTGTCTGATTTATTTCACTCAGCATAATGCCCCCAAGGCCCATCCATTGTTGTAACAAAAGGATTTCCTTCTTTCTCATGGCTGAATAATAGTCCATTGTATATGTATACCACAGCTTGTTTATCCATTTATCCAATGCTGGACACTTAGGTTGTTTCCATACTTTGGCAATTGTGAATAATACTGCAATGAACATGGGAGTACAGGTATCTCTTCAGGATAATGGTTTCGTTTTCTTTGGACATATACCTGGAAGTGGGATTGTTGGATCTTCCTCTGTTTTCTTGATAATTAAAATTGTTCCTTTCAGATTTGTAAAAGATTTAAAAATGTGTAAAATACAGTTTATACATGTGGCGTAACTATTAGTGACATTTCCCTGAGAATTCTTTGAGTCGACTTTTGCATGAGTTTACTTCTTCAACTCTGCCTGCTCTGGTAACCATCTTACCTGTATTAGAGCCCATGAAATAACTGACTAGTCATTCAATAACTATTTAAGGAGCACCCGCAGGGTACAGAGTTCAACCTTTTATTTCTTCAAGTCCAGCCTCCCATCTATTATAACTTTGCTAAACAACATTAATTTTTTTAGAGATGAATAAGGTTACAATCTTGTTTTTCTAATACTAGTCATTATAACAATAACATGACTTTAATGTACACAGCATTTCTTGATGGAATCTGATTACTGTGCAAATAACAGCTATTATGTTTTTAATGACCAAAACTGGGAACAGCTTGAGCCCAGTTTCTCAAAGTGGGACATGAAGATTTCTGTGGGAAGCTTTCCAGTACTACCTAAACATTTTCTGGCATTGAATAGACTGGGCAGAAATAATTTAAAGAACCGAAGTTGGTCAAAGAAAAGGAATATTATGACACACAAGTGGAAGAAAGGCTAAGTAAAAATCTAAAATTTGGGTGCTGGTATTTGATTAGATCTACTTATTTAATTAATGATTGAATATAAATGTGCACATAGTACATTGCTACACTTTTCTCTCAAGATGCTTGAGATCATCTGAGTTGGGAAGACATGCCACCTAAGCTCTATCTTCACATTCTTTATTTACTTCATGTTCCTGAAAGAGCAAGCTGTAAATAGTAACTGACTTCACTTAACTTCCCATTCACATCTTAACCCACTGTGAAATCCGGTTTCCAACTCCACCTTCTTGAAACTCCTCTTTACCTGACTTCTTATTGCTAGCTCCAATGAACATTTTCATGACACCATGAGATCTCTGCTGCATTTTGACAATGCTAATTCCTTCCTCCTTCAATTAAATTTCCTGTCCACCAAACACTCTAGATTCTTCTTATACTTCTCTGATATTACTTTGCGGTCTCCTTTGTGAGCTTCCCTCCTAGATTCTGTCCTTTGTACAGTGGTCTTCTTTATTTATATTCTTCCCTGGATAAACTTGCCCAATCTCATGATTTTAAATACATCCTCCATGCTGATGACTCCCAAATCTATTTTTCCAGTTCAGATGGCTCCCTTGAGCTTCACACCCTAACAACTGCCTATTGGACACATCCATCTGGTTTTCTCAGAAATGTTTGGCAACACCGCCATTCATATCTAGACACTGAGAAAGCAGGAAGCCATCCTCAGTTTCTCCCTTTCTTTTACCTCCCAAGACCCGTTGATAAACCAAGTCCTCCAGTTTTGTCTTCTATATGTCCCCTCCTTTCCATCTTTATGACCAAGGACTTAGTTTTGGCCCTTATTGTCACTCACCTGATTTGTTGCTACATTTCCTTAACTGATGACCCAGCTTCTAGGCTTGTACCCCTCAATAAAACAGTCTCCACACTAGCCTGGTTTCTCAAAAATATAAATCTGACCATGTCACACCTCTGTTTAAAATCTTCAATGCTCAGAGTTGTCTGAGGAATCAAATTCAAGATTCTCAGCATGACATTCAAGGTCTCCATGACCTGGCCCCACCTACTTCTCCAGCTTCACCTTCAACACCTCTCTGCCTTGTAGTCAGTGAACTGTTAATGATATCCTACATAGACCTTGTTTCCAGCCTCTGTGTGTTTGCTTATCCTGTTTCCTCTCCTGAAATGTTTTCTTCCCTGTCCTATACCCATCACCCTCACTTCATTGGCTACCTCCCTAACTCTTCTCCTTCTCTGTGGTTGGATTAGGTCATGTACAAATGAAATATATATTTATGTATAGGTTTCCCCCATTCAATAAGTGGGTAGGGAACTTGCCTTGGTAGTCTCAGGTTCGCAACACTTAGCATTGTGTATGTGTTTCACAAGATGACTACTGAATGAATTAATGAATTTACAAATAGATTAACTAACTTGAAAAGATAATAACAGCATGAGATGTCATGGGGCAATTGTGATTATGACTCAAACAAATGCTATAAGCTTAGAGGCAAAGAAATCATTTGAGACAAAGGTAATTGTGGATGGGGGAGAGGGCACAATAGAATTGGAAAGAGAAAATTCATAACAGTTATGGATGTGAGAAAACTGATGACAAAATAGAGGCTCAATTACCAGTTGATTCATTAGAAAAAAAAATAAAAGTTATCTAAAATTCATTTAAAAAACATTTTGGGATCAGGATTATCCAGTCAAGAAACAAGAGCGGCTGCAAACCTAGGGACTCTTACTTAGCACCATTCCAGGGAGGGGAGAAGGAAAAGAGAGTTTTGAAATGAAAAAAGGTGGGTTAAGTGAAATCCTTCCATGTTGAATGTTAAAACTCTTCCCCTGCCTCCAGCAGACCACTTGTAAGGCTCAGCTCTCCAAGTTGCAGACCTTATATATACCTGCTTTCCACTTACCCCCATCACGTCTGATCTCCTTCTTTCCCACTCTAAAAGGGGGTGGAGAATTCTTCCAGGAATAAACAGTGGCATCTAAAACAACGAAAGAGCTGGTTCCTCCTACTCACACACTCAGAATTCTACTGCTTTTCTATTTTAGTGCCTCACTCACTCTACAGCCAGAAAAACCGAAGCTCAACAGATTGTTAAGGAAAGGCTCTACATGAAAGTCAGAGACCAAAATAAATAGGAAAAAAGGAACTTTGAGAAAACAAAAGAGAAGATGAACACAGAAAGAAAGACAAAAAGCTGTAATCAACATTGTCAAAGACATCAGAGCAGGATTTTATAAAAAGGAACAATCAGAGAACAAGAAAGAGTTCTTAGAAGGTAAATATATGATAAATAAAAAGCTTCAGCAAGAATCATTAAAAGAAACATTGAGAAAATTTCCTAGACAGTGGAATAAAAAGACAAAGGCAGAAATAGATGAAAAGACATGGAAAAAGTAGAGGATTAATTCGAGGAGAACAGAGTCTGACTAATAAGGGTACCCCTAAGAGAGAACATGAGAACAGAGGAGAGGATAATTCAAGAAAATAGCCAAAACTGAAGGATGCCTATCTAGATTGATAGGGCACAGTGAGTGCCCAGTTCTATGAGTGGAAAAAGCCCTTGACAGAGATGAAACTTTCAGAAAGAAAACCAAAATATTCTGGTCCCTACAAATAATTGAGCATCAGAAGAGCAACTACAGAAGCACTGGAAGTTACAATACAATGGAGCAAGGCCTTCAAAATTCTGAGAGAATTCTATAGCTGGCCAAACTGTTAGTCAAATATGAGAGTAGCATTAAGATATTGTTAGATACAGAGAATAATGTACATCTTTTAATCCTTTCTCAGAAAATTATTGAGAGAATATGATCCAAACAAACAAAGGAGTAAACACAAATGAGGAGATCTTGGTATTAAAAAAAGAGAAGATAGCACACAAGGGAGGAGTTAAAGAAGTTCTAGAAGAGAGCTATGCAACAGCCCTAGACAGCCCAGATTAGAGCAAGAAGATGGAAGCCTCCAAGAGAAGTGTCTCTGGGTAAAACATAGGACTGTAGCAATACCTGATATGACTGACTTTCTGAAAAACATTTAGAGGGACTTTATAATTGTACTGTAAGGTTGGGAAGAAAAGTGATTAAAAAAGAAGTAAGCTCATTTTAAAAATGAGGCAGCTTTTAATTCCAATAAGTTCAAAACAGTTTTACAATAAAGCAAATGTAACCATAGTATATTGCTTGACTTACCTAGTCCCACAGTAAGACAAATATTCGATAGCGATTTAACCTAAGCTTGTATATCTTTTATGTATTGAGGATGAAGGTAGGGAAAGCGGTGATCTGGAGTGATATAAGTGTGTTAAGTCTTTATTTTCCTTATGAGGAAGTCAAAAGATAAATCCTAAAATTGATCTATCAAGAAATGGCAGCATAAGCATATTATTTAGAAATATGGAGGTAAAAATAGAACAAACAGTTAAAGAATTAGGGAATTAGGGACTTGGGTAGAATAGGGTGGGACAGTAGACTCCTCTTTTAAAATCTAAACCTGTAGTACTTTTTTTTGACTATCTTTGTGCATTACTTTGATGAAAGAAGAGTATTTCCAAAAAGCCTAGAAATTCTAATTTCTGTTCCTACCTCAGCATTTTCCTACTTAGTCATAGACACATTCAATTAAGTGCATTTTGGTAGGTATTTGGGGGTAGATATTTGGCATGACAAATTTCTAAAGACTCCGGTGTGGCTGATGTGTGAGCAAAAGTAGTTGCTACTTGCCTCTCTGGTACTATTTCCCAGTTTCTCTCTAGAAAAATATCAGTTCCCTATCACTGTATAACAAATTACCATAAAACTTAATGGCTTAACACAACAAATATTTATCATCTCACTGTTTTTGTGGGCCAGCAATTCAGGAGCAGCTAAACTCAGTTGTGTGACTCAGTCTCTAATGATGTTGTAATCAAGACTAGGGCTTCAGTCATCTGAAGGCTTGCTAGGGCTGGAGGCTCTTGCTTCCAAGATGGCTCCCCCACAGGGCTTCTGGCAGGAGGCCTCAGTTCCTTGCTGGCTGTCTGTCCCTTGCTATGTGGGCCTCTTCATAGATCTGCTAATGTGTCCTCATGGCATGACAGCCTTCAGAGGGCGTAACCCAAGGGAGAGTAAGGAGGAAGCCCCAGTGCCTTTTATGACCTAGTCTCTAGTTGTATACTTCCACTTCATTCTATTTGTCCAGAGCAATTTGCTAGATCTTGAGTAGAGGGTGAAATTAGGCTCCACTTTTTGAAGTGGGAAATACCAAAGAATTTGTGTACATATTTTTAAACCCCAGCACCCATCAATGTGAGATTATAGGTAATTAGATTAGGAAACTATCCTTAAATAATTTTTTGAAGATTTAAATCTATCTCATCACTGTTTGATATGACATCACTTTTAATTACCTCCCCCAAAACAAGATAGCCCTACTTCCTTTCTCACGTCTCTTCTTCTCTACTCTATGATACTGTAAGTTCCTTCAGGACTGATGACATTTCTTAGTATTTTTGTGTCTCTGCTTACCTATTGTAGTGTCTGACATATTCACATATTCATTCATGCAATAATTTATATATATAACCATCTTCTGGCAATACAATAATGAGCAAGAAATAGTCAGAGTCCTTGTTTTCCTGGAGCTTTTAGTCTACTTGGAGGAAAAGAAACTAAACAGTTTTTTAAAAATTTTTTATTAGGGAATATTGGGGAACAGTGTCATGTTTTTCCAGGACCCATCAGTTCCAAGTCAAGTCATTGTTTTCAATCTAGTTGTGGAGGGTGCAGCTCACTGTCTCATGTGGGAATCGAACCAGTGACCTTGGTGTTATGAGCACTGCACTCTAACCAACTGAGCCAACCAGCCACCCCAAGACACTAAACACACTTTTAAATCACACTTTTAAATGTATAATTACAAATTGAGCTACATTTTCTGATGGAGAGGAATACAGTCTTACAGGTGCATATAAAAAAGGAACAGGGCTGTTCTGGTGCCAACACTGAAAAACAGATAGGAGCTTCATCTGAAGTTGGAATTTTCCCAGATGGGTAAGAGAAAAAAAACACAGATCAAGGGAGTATGTGCCCATAAATATTTATTGAATTGAACCAAAAGGAGCTATCTTTTTTTTTCCCTCTGCCTCATCCTCTTTTCTTTACTTCTTGATGTCAGAAGTGATATATTTTGGAACGGATGGATTAGTTTGACCAGAATAATTGAAACTGGGTGGGAGAAGGGAGTATTTCTGCTCAATCCATCTTTCTTGTTTATTGTCTACTACAATACTCATTATGTTTGAAAAGGCAGAATAGAATATTCTCACAATGCACATAAGATTTTTTTTCTAATAAATTGAAGACATCTTTTATGTGACCTTGGTAATTTAATTCACGTAAGTTTGCACTTTATATGTATTGATAAGATATACCTATTAAAATTCAAACCACTGGACTACTGGATAAGATAAGATCAAGTGAACTCTATTTGGGGAATTTGACTGGTTTTATTGGAACAACAATAAATTCTCCCCAGGAACAATGCTGGGAAGAGGTACAGCAATAGGGACCTGTACCACAAAAATTGAGGTTATTACTACCCTTAAAATAAGTAATTTAAAATAACTTTCTTGAATGCTAACTATGTGCCAGATATCATGTTGATAGCTATAGGCCCACTATCTTATTTAAAACTCATGACATCGCTATGAGATAGGTACAATTATTATGCTCATTTTAGAGAGTACTGAGAGATTACTTTTTCGAAAAGCACAGAAATCTGAAAGGCAGTTCTATCAGACTTCCAATTCCTGACTCAAGGCTACTTCAGCATCTTTATCTTGGGCCCCACATCTCCACAATTCGCCCCCCTTCCGGTCTCATTGGCCTCCTTTCTGTACCTGGAAATGAGCCAAGCTGTTTTTCACCCGGATACCTTTGCATTTGCTGTTCCCTTTGTTTGGAAGTTTCTCCAGTTTATTACACAGCTGACTCCTTATCTCAGTATCTGTTCTAAATTTGTTCTCCTCACCTTACTCTATAACATCACCATACTTTATTTCCACTATAGTATAGTGTTTATTACTCTGAAATTGCTTTTTCTCATCTCCCTACCAGATCATATTCTTAGTACAAATGAATAAATGAATGAAATAGCCTACTCCTTTTGTACACAGAGATCTTGACTAGTACTGTGTTATACTGATAGGCCATCGAAGCTGTATATATAAAAATTGCACATTCCGGACTTCACTCCCATCTCAGTTTATTACAAAATCTTTCATGGTTCCAGGGCAGCAGTGACTTAAGAATACCGAGGCTCTCAGAAGATAAGGATTACAGCACCATGCTTTACCCAGCCCAACCTGCAGGGGACAGTGTGGCCGGAGGCGTTCTGTGCACACCAGCGTTCTAGGTGAAAGATTCCGAAGTCGGAGAGGTGGATAGAGAGGCGGGGCCAACCGGAAGGGGCGGGGTCGTTCACGAACCCGCCTTTCCAAGGAGGCTCTCCTCTCTCGCCCCTCCTCTTTCCCCGCCCTGGCCGCCATGGCCATTCCCGGCATCCCCTATGAGCGACGGCTTCTCATCATGGCGGACCCTAGAGATAAGGCGCTTCAGGACTACCGCAAGAAGCTGCTGGAGCACAAGGAGATTGACGGCCGTCTAAAGGAGTGTGAGTGCACCTTTCTTTCCACATAATCTCGTGCCTGGACCCGCTTCTGTCTTTGACAAAGCGGAGGCCTTTGGCCTAGCCCGGCAACCGAACCCTGAGATGGGAAGGCCTCGGTCGGAGGACAAGGCGCTTTGTCATCCCGCCCTGAGATTGGGTAGCAGAGTTTCTTCGGGCGTGGAAATGGCCCAGTCTGGTGCAGATGACAGAACATCCCCAGTTTTGAGACGGAAATGAGAGGACTGGAGGACACCTGGGGAAGAAATGGGCCAGGGATGTTTTCCAGGTTGGGGTGCAAGGAGTACCGTATTTGCAGAATCCCGGAGAAAGGAAGAGGCGTGAGTCTCAGGCAAGAGATGAGACCCGGGGAGTTGACCTGTGAGTGGAGTGGAAAGCAGGACACGGAGGGTGAGAGGGAATCCATCGGTCATAATAACCCTCTTCGTCTTTTCTCACGTTTTGAGTTGTCGTCTATCAGGCACACAAGTTTCCCTTACTCTCCTGAGCTAAAAGCGCACTTACATTTTTTCATAGTGCACCTTCACTGAGAAACCCGAGTGGTTTAATTAAATACAGGAAGACAATAACCATGTAATTCTGCGGAGCACTGCACCTGTTGACCTTATTTAGGGCAGAAAGACAGAGAGTAATAATCCCTATGGATAGGTGAAGAGGTGAGGAAGTGTCCAACTTTTATTTGGATTTGTAGGTGCAAATCCAGAAGTGTCATAGTGTCAATATCTGTTAAATATGTAACCTAAAATGTCCTTGAACGACTGAGTATTGCCGATTAAGAAAATAAAAAGATGATGCTTTGTAACATTTCGTTTTTAAACGTGTCACCTACTAACAGCAGGTGGATGCAATGGATGAAATATATGTAAAGTGAAATAAACTAAAGTAAACAAGTAAAGTGAGACTTAGTAACTGAAACTCATTGAGATTATTGTTTAATTAAAAATGTTCAAATTATATTATTTCAGTAAGGGAACAATTGAAAGAACTTACCAAGCAGTATGAAAAGTCTGAAAATGATCTGAAGGCCCTACAAAGTGTTGGGCAGGTAGGTAATGGAGTTTGGGGTGTGATGGTAATTGCTTTGTTTTTTAGCTGTTGGCAAAAACTAATGCTTTTTTTCTGTCTTTCTTAGATTGTGGGTGAAGTACTTAAGCAATTAACTGAAGAAAAATGTAAGTGGATTAGATTGTTGATAACAAAAAAAGCAGACTCCCTCCCACGACCAACTTTTGAAATGCTTATTATTCTAATGACAATATGAATGAAGGTAGATGCTATTCTTGCATAGACTTAATTTTTCTTTCAACTATGTATTGTCTCCTTGAAGGACAGAAATAAAACTCAACCTGCCATCGATGTGGGTATATTTATTTTTTAATTAATGTTTTTTAATTTGTTCTTTCATTTTCTTTTTCTAGTCATTGTTAAAGCTACAAACGGACCAAGATATGTTGTGGGTTGTCGTCGACAGGTAACATTTTACATCTGTATAGTGCTTTACAATTGACAAAAGCACTTTCATATCAGTTATTTCACTCTTGAAGTAAGCAGGTTAGGCATTATGCCCATAACTCCCAAAGGTGATTTGTTCAGATATAACTAATTGTTAGCAAAGCCTAAACTCAAACATGGGCTTTGACTCCTGATATTCTTTACTTTCTACTGTATCAACTTGCCTCAGTCAGCTCTATACACTTCAAAATCAAAGACTTTTAGAACTAGAAAATTTCTTAGACCATTCTATTTTCATGTGTTTTTTGAAGGGAACTGAAAAAGATTCTACCCTATCAATTACTTAAGTTTTATATTTAAACATTCCGAAATGTTACTTACAGACTTCACTGTAACCTAAGTTTGTTTTTTATGAGTTCATTTAGATTAGAATAGGCAAGTTAAAATGACTCCACATTTCATTTTGTAGTCGTCAAAAATACCAACAAATGGCTTTGAATCATTTAGTAGCCTCTGAAGCCAATTTATGTTCTACCCTATTTTTAGGAAGTGTTTTTGGAACATAGTTATACATTTATTGGGAAGAGCTTTTTCCAAGTATTTGTTGTATCAGGTTCAGGTTTTAAAACATTAACACAGTATGGCTGTAGAACAGAATTTAACCCAGGGACTAATTCTAATCTTAGGATTTTTGCCTAGCACAGCTGTGAGATGACATTTTCTAAATCAAAATATTAGATGCCTAGTCTGACAAAGGACTTTTATATTCCTTTCAGGGCCCTCTGGAAATGCCAAAAGTTGGCATTTCTAAGATAATTCATGGTTGTATGAGGGCAAGAGGGTATTCGAAAACTGGAAAACATTAGAAAAACCAGAGTATGTATTTCCTATAGATGTAAATGTTGACATAGCTTCACATTGATCTCTGTTTAGCTCTTTTGCAAATACCTCACGGTCAATTTTTTTAGCTTAATCCATTATGTTAAACCTACTATTTTGCTTGTTTACTTCATTTTAATTGGCACTAAATCCTAAACTTAGAGGTCTTTGAAAAATTCCATGGAAAGTGGTTAGCAATTTGTGTGATTCTGAAATTGTACTGGCAAGCAGTTTTTTAAACTATGGAAAAAGGTAATTTTATTTTTGAAAAATAACATCCTGAGTGTGAGGTGAATCTGTTGGATAGATTTTATCCAATTCTAGCCAAGTAAGTTATTCTGCCTAAATATGTCAGTAATTTGTTCAGTATGATTCAACCTAATGTGTAATGTAATGTATTCAGCATAGTGTCTGGCATATAGCAAAGGCATGAATGATGGCTGCTGTTTTTCTGCTTTGTTTGGTTTTGTTTTTAGCATTTTAATAAAAATCTCTAAGGGGAAATAGTGCATTTCCCCCTTATCTCCTATGATCAAGTAACACATTTTCCCCAAAAGCTATAGTTTTGAAAATAAATCTAATGGGCACAACTTTAAATGCTTCCCTTTCCTTCTTCCAAAATGTTCACCTAACAGATTTCTGTATAAGTGCTTTGGTACTAATTGCAGAAGTCACTGTACTATATATAGTGCCTGAATCAAAATAATGAGCAAAACTATATTAAAGAGTGAGCCTTTGAAAGTAAAACACTAAAGTCCATTCCTTCTTCATAAACAAAGCCATTACCACCTCAAACTTTGTGTATTAGTGATTGATTTTCACATTTCATACTGAGTGAGAATGTACAAAAGGGCATTCTTTTAGGGGGCAGATGGAAATAACTTTGAATTACAACTTTCATACTCTTCTATTGGCATGGTGTTTAAAATCTAATACTAATGTTCTCTCTGAAGGTTAACAATGATTATTTGGCTTCTAAATAATAATACTCCTGTTTGAGTGTTATTCCCCTTTTTAAATGTTTATTTAACTCCTTTTGTTTTATAAAATTAGCTTGACAAAAGTAAGCTGAAACCAGGAACAAGAGTTGCTTTGGATATGACTACACTAACTATCATGAGGTAGGTCTCTTATTCTGTTTCAGTTTATCTTTATTCTCACAGAGGGAAGATTTTATCCAAAATGTATGGGTGTTTTACCACTGAATATTTTGCCACTTTGTCCCTTTTACTAGTTCCTAATAATTTAAACATGTCTTTATAAAATCACATGTAGATGCTTACAGAAGCAAGTCACTTAAACTCTTATCTGTAGGCTAAGAGAAAATGCAACTTTTAAAACAAAAATACACATGCCTTATCGTTACAGATATTTGCCAAGAGAGGTGGATCCACTGGTTTACAACATGTCTCATGAAGACCCTGGGAATGTTTCTTATTCTGAGATTGGAGGGCTGTCAGAACAGATTCGGGAATTAAGAGAGGTTGGTAGTTGATGCTTTGTTTTCAGAACTTAATAATAAATAATACTGGTTTTAAAATTCATGAAGGGAGAAAGAGGATGAAAAACTACTTTGTCCAAAGAGTGGTTACTGAAAATGATACGTTTAATATTCTTGCTGAGATAAGAATAGCACTGAATTTCTAGCTGTGAAAATTATAGGTGTTTGTTAATTTGGAGGTAATATGGTGTTTAAAAAAATTCTGCTCTTTTTGACAAAGAAGAAAAAATTAAGAATAATTGATATAATCTAATGCCCATGCCATCTTTTTTGATTATTTTGATGATTTTGATTATTATAGGTTACTTGGATCAGAGCACATTTGGATAACGTGTGTAATGTAGTTTTCCCCATATCCCTATAAGTGTGAACTTCCCACCCATATAGTAGAGTAAGTTACCTGTGCCTTAAATATTTATTTTGATGGAGCTGTCTCCTGCCATTTAAGAAAAATACTGGCTTTTGGGTGGCTTAAATCTTTTACACTGTTAGGTGAAGAATCTAATCAGGATTAACTTGTTTCACAGCACAGATGGCTTCTTAATTATTCTCTTTGAAGCAAATTTATTGTCCTATTGATTTCATCCTAATTTAGGATGGAAATATTTAGGAATGAATGAGGATAGTCAGAATGGTTTACATCATCTGATTTAAGCCCTATGCCAGTAGTTTTCAGAGTTTAATACATTAAATTTTCTGTTATTAAAGATACAGATTCCTAGTACTATAAGGACTTTATGTTGGGCATTCATAACCTCAATTTTTCTATTCTCCAGTTCTTTCCTGGAATCAGCCTTAGGACATTGAGAGCAGAATATGTGATTCTTTCAAAGCTGCTATGACAAAATTCCAACACATGAAAATTTTATATACCTTTTTTCTTAGTAACAATTATAATTTAACAAAATATCCCCATTTAATAATTATTTTGTGGTGTAGTCCCAAATGCAAAATAGTATAGATCCTTTTGATTATTTATTTTTGCTGAAATGATTTTTTTTATAGTATAATTTTTATATTGAGGCATACTTTATAGTCAATAAAATGCAGATTTAAAGTGTATAATTCCAATGTGTTTTGACAAGTTATATGCCTGTGTAATGATCACTCTCGTCAAGTGTGTGGTTTGTTAAAATAACCACACACTTTTTAATTAGTTAATCTAAAAATACTATTTAAAAATTTTTAGATATGAGAGATATTTTAAATCTACCTGAAGAAAACCCTCTAATATAAATGATTTTACATAACACGGAATACTACGTATATTATAAATTACAATGTGTATACCTAACTATGCTGATATTTTACTTAAAACATTTGAAAGTACATCAAAATCCTTACCGACTGTTTAAAAACCGTGCAACTTCTTTTCTAGGTGATAGAATTACCTCTTACAAACCCAGAATTATTCCAGCGTGTAGGAATAATACCTCCAAAAGGCTGTTTACTATATGGACCACCAGGTCGGTATTGAATTATGTCTGCCCCACTAATGAAATAATGAATTAAGGAATAAAAAAATAAGGTGGAAATTTAAAGTAAGCAGTTCCAATCTCTACTCTGGTCAGAGTAAGAAAGGGATAGAAGAGTTGGGTCTACTATTCTCTCAGCGTGCTTATTCCTCTTGTGCCTCATAGGATATACAGTTGACCTTTGAACAAGTTGAAAAATCCACACGTTTGACTTCCCCAAAACATAACTACCTTTGGTATCCTTAGGGATTGGCTCCAGGACCCCTGCAGATACCAGAATACATGCATGCTTAAGTCATAAAATGGCATAAATCACTGTATACAGTCAGCCCTCTGTATGAGCAGACTTCCAACGGTGGATTGAAAACAGTATTTATTGAAAAAAAATCTGCATATTAGTGGACCCATGCAGTTCAAACCCATGTTGTTCAAGTGTCTGCTGTATATCTTAATGTGCCATATAATTCTAGTATAATGGTCCTATGTGGTTCACAGACCTTAGGGTGTCCCTGAGACACTTTCAGGGAGTCTGCAAGGTCAAAACTTACTTTCATAATACCAAAATGTTATTTGTCTTTTTCAGTGTGTTGGCATCTGTGCTGATGGTGCAAAAGCAATATGGGTAAAACTGCTCATGCCATAGTATGAATCACTTAAGTCAATGGCATGGAGTGGTACCATTGGTCATTGTGTTCTTGACCACTCACAGTATTAGGGAAAAAAATGCCAGTTTTTAAAATGTCCTTGGTGAAGCAGTAAAAATTACTAGTTTTGTTGAATATTGATCCTTGAATAACATCTTTATTCTGTCTGATGAAATAGAAAAGACATCTAAAGTGCTTCTGTTGCATATTGACTAGAATAGTTAACTCTTGTTCAGTTATTAGAGTTGCTAGCTGAATTCGCTGCTTTTCCAGAATACTTGATTTACTTGAAAGAACAATTTAGAGATAATCTGTGGTTATCAGACTGGTTATTCGGACAGATTATTGGTTATCTGGTACACATTTTTCAAAAATGAATCAAGTTAGCCTGTAATGTTAAAGGAAAAACTGTAGCCAGTGGTAAAATTTGAGCTTTCAAGCAAAAATTATAGTTTTTGAAAACTTAAGTCTGGCACTATGAGCTTGACAGCAGCTTTCTAATATGTTAATACTTAAAAAGATGGGATTGGTGGTGATATTAACAAATGTGATTTTTTAATTGTATAATGAAAAATGCCAACATTTCAAACAAAATTTACTATCGAAAGGATTACATCTTTAAAAGGCTTTTGAAAGTTTGTTTTACTTTCCATTTAATTAGGACTTCTTTTCATAACTCAATGAACCAATAGTTTCTAAATAACCAACACTTGACATACAATATCTTGTATGGGTAAAAGGTCCATTTAGTGTGCACAATAACCAATGGATTTTAATGTAACAAGTTTCCACTGTAGTCTATGAGTAAATAGGGTTTGATATATTTCTAAGGTTATTTTACTCAGTATGCTTTAAATAAAATTACAAGGGATACTGAATAAATTTTAAAATTTTAATATTTAAAGTAGAAGTGCTTTGGAATTTTCAATGGAAATGCTGTTTAGGATTTAGCTTCTGCTTTACAAAATTTACTATCGAAAGGATTACATCTTTAAAAGGCTTTTGAAAGTTTGTTTTACTTTCCATTTAATTAGGACTTCTTTTGTCATTCTTAGGTACAGGAAAAACACTCTTGGCACGAGCTGTTGCTAGCCAGCTGGACTGCAATTTCTTAAAGGTAAAGGGAAGATTCTTTGTGTAGGTGTTGAAATTAAATTTTATTTGAATTATTTATGTTTACCTTAATGTTTTTCCTTTAATCAGGTTGTATCTAGTTCTATTGTAGACAAGTATATTGGTGAAAGTGCTCGTTTGATCAGAGAAATGTTTAATTATGCCAGAGACCATCAACCATGCATTATTTTTATGGATGAAATAGATGCTATTGGTAAGAGTAACACCTTTTAAAATTTATTTTAAGATTTTCTTGAAAGCATTAGGAAATTTTTAAAAAATCTAAAAGAACTTTTTTCTTATCTCCTCCAATTGCAACTTGTATAAAGTCACAAAATGAACTGGATATTTTAAAAAAATTCTTAATGAAGTTTTACCAATTTTAATACATAACCTTTGACGTTGACAAAATAATAAATGTTATACCAAAATCATTAACTTTGTCAGATAAAATTCTTACTATTTAATTTTCATCTTAATGTTTTTAACCCCAGAAACTGTCATATTCTCTTTTCTTAAATGATAGTTATAGAGAGAAAGTAATGCATATGAGTTACCATATCACTATTTTAGGTGGTCGTCGGTTTTCTGAGGGTACTTCAGCTGATAGAGAGATTCAGAGAACTTTAATGGAGGTAAGATTTGGTAAATGGGATTTATAAAGAAATCAGTATTTATTGAATAAAGAAGTGAACGTTGGATATTTGAAAGCCAAATATGTACAATGGTTTAAATGAAGAATACACTTAAGTATGAAATTTGAAAATATTGACAGGAATGAACACAATTCTCCACCACAATCTTGAGTAAGAAAATGACTACAGAAAATAATGGGTATCTACAAAATTCCTATTTGATGTACAGCTCTGCTTTTCTATGTCTTTTGAACAGACAGCCATTCAGACGTTTAAATTGTATATTGTATAACTTACATGGTGAATGTGATCTTGCACTAATTTTAGTTAAGACATTTTATGAGTAATGGACATATTAAAACTGGTGGCAATAAATGAGTTATAATTATGTAGGTGGCTGCTCTAAAAATCACTAACACTTTCCTCTCTTGCTTTATTGCTGAGAATGTGAGGAAACTAAAATAGTTTTTATAATGGAAAAAGTTGGATGATGGGATATTAGAATGTACATAAAGCCTTTCTCCCCTCCAAATTCTGTGAAAGTGATGGCAAGATCCCAAATATATTTTCCCATTTCTACAAATAGGAGCTGGGTAACATAGGTAATGTAGTGTCCAGTTTTGTCTAAGAATGGATATTTGAAAATTATTTTTCATAATTATACTGATTTGCTCAGAAGATATAGTGTTTTAAAATTAGTTGTAGAGTCTGTTAGACTTTAAACTGAGGTATTTTTTTTAAAATGCAGATATTAGTTTTATTCATGTAACTGATATGTTGTCAACTAACAGATACTTTGGGAAATAGACATGTCAGGCTAGCTATATTTTAAAGAGTTTGTTAAATGCAGTTAGCTTTTTCAACATTGACTCAGAAAACTTTAGGAATCAAAGGACATGTGTACTGTCTCTATTTCTATGTATAGTAGAATTATTTGAAAAGATAATTTAATGGACTTATTATCAAATTTATAGAAAAATAATTATGTCTGGTTATCCCAATGTAAATTTTATGCCAGCATGCCATACACATTTTATACAATAGATTTTGTTACTAGTTTTTATTTTTAAAAGTAATGGTATGAAGAAAACTTGGAAATCAGATCCACATAATTCTTGACCAGATGAAAACCTTCACACTGTTAAAACTACCTAATAGCTATCAGAAGGTAAACAGTTAAATAATCTTGGAACTTTGAGGATGGAAAGTGTATCCCTTTGAGAGAGAAAAAAGTAGGATTTCATAAAATGATCATTTTGACAGTTACATCACTACGTAGCTATGTGTAGGCAATACATTTCATGGTATTAGGTATATAAAGAGTGTGCTATGTATTTTTTTAATGGTTGGGATGTTTTGTAAAATCTGTTTATGATTTTTATTTACAAATATATTCTTAGTTACTGAATCAAATGGATGGATTTGATACTCTACATAGAGTTAAAATGATCATGGCTACAAACCGACCAGATACACTAGATCCTGCTTTGCTTCGTCCAGGAAGATTAGATAGAAAAATACGTGAGTTGAGTTTCTTTACCTGCTGTCCATTTCCGTTTGTCTATGTTCAGTTCTCTTTCTATATCTCCTCCTCACCCCCTACTTTATTTAAGAAAAGAAACAAAAAACTGACTGCAAAAGAATTTTTTATAATTTCTTGTTTTCAGATATTGATTTACCAAACGAACAAGCAAGATTAGATATATTGAAAATCCATGCAGGTCCCATTACAAAGCATGGTGAAATAGGTAAGGAAATAACCTATTTTATATATATTTGCATTTGGTAAATTAAGCAAAATGCTGTTGAATATCATTGACAGTCTGTCAAATCTGGTTTTAAATTCAGCAAACATGGTGGTTTTAAATTTGGCTGATAGTTATTGAGCGTCAGCTCTATGCTAGGAATTGTTCTAAGTGTTCGGTATATAGCAATGAACAAAACTGATGAATTCCTGCCTTTATAGAACTTACATTCTTGTTAGGAAAGACAGATAAAGTGAGTAAAATATATAGTATATTAGATGGTGATATGTGCCGTGGAGTAAAATAAAGCAAGAAAAGGGGACTAGGTAATGCCAGGAGTAGGCATGAATGAATATATAAGTGGAGGTGGGGAGAGGGCAGCACGGGGAAGGCCTTATCAAGAAGGTGATTTTTAAGCAGTGACCTGAAAAGATGAAGAAACTAGATGTGAATATTTGGAGGAAATCATGCAGAGGGAGCGGCAAGTAAGAACTTTGAAGCAGGTGCATGCTTGGAACATTCTAGGACCAGCGAAGAGGCCAGAGTGCCTGTGGCAGAGTAAATGGGACAGTGATAGCAAGTGAAATCATAGAAGTAATGGGGACCAGAGTGTGTAGAGCCTTATTGAGGCCATCATGTACAAACTTTGGCTTTTATTTATAATGATTTAGATGCCATTGGAGGATTGTGAGCAAAGGAATGATATGATCCTACTTTTTGATATTTTTAACTTTTTATTATAGAAAACTAGAAATACATAAATGTAGAGATAAAATACAATGAACTTCTAACCCTAGGTTCTCATCCCCCAGCCTCAATAATTATGAATTCTTGGCCAGTCATGTTTCATCTTTAATCTCTCCCACCCCTTACCTTCCGTCTGTATTTTTAAAAAGCAAATCTCAACATTATATCATTTCATCTGTAAATATCTCGAAATTCACTTATGTTAAAAAATCATTATTCTGACTGCATGAAGAGGGACAAGCAAGAGGATCAGTTAGGTTATTTCAGTGATCCAGGCAAAGGTGATGGTGGCATGGTCCAAGGTGGTAGCAGTGTTTTAAGATAATGAGATTCTGGATGTATTTTGAAAATAGAGGTGACTTGGTAATGAATTGGATGTGGAATGTGAGCTAAAGAGGAGTAGGGAAAACTTAACGTTTTTGACTCAGACAACTGTAAAGATGGAGTTACCATCAGTAAAAATAGAGGAAGACTGGAAAGATTAGGTTTTAAAGATTAGGTTTTAATTGGCATTTGACATGCCAATTAGATATCCAAATAAAGATGTTGATTAGTAGTTGTGTATGCATCAATAGTTCATTGGGGTGGTCTGGAAACATAAATGTGGATAATAGCATAAAAATGGTTTTTAAAGTCTTGAGGTTAGATGAGATTTCTGAGGAAGCGAATGTGGGTAGAGAAGAGTCTCAGAAACTGAGCTGAGATAATTCTGACATTAAGAAGTTGAGATGAAGAACCATCAGAGATGGAGCAGGTATAGTCACACAGGTATAGTCTACAGGAGTAGAATCAGGAGCTAGTGGTGTCCTGGAATATAAATGAAGAAATTGTTACAAGGAAGGATTAATTCTCTGTCAAATGCTGACAGTGGGTCAGATAAAAAGAGTTCTGAGAATGGACCTTCGGTTTTACCATGTGGAGACCATTGTCGACCTTATCAAAAACAATTTCTTTGGAGTGGTGGGAATGAAAGTCTACTTCAAATGTGTTTCAGAGAGATTGGGAGGAGAGACATTGAGTTTAGACATTTCTTTCAAGGAGTTCTATAGCAAAGGGGAGAAGAGAAGAAATGGAGCTGTAGCAGAAATGGAGACGAGAATTTGGGGCAGTTTTCTTTAAGATAGAAGAACTTACAGTTCTCTTTATGCTTATGGGAATGATCTAGGAGAGTGAGAAATTTATAGTGCACTTTCCTTGAAAAGGGGTTAGCCTTGTCTATGAGCATAGAATAGGAGGGAAGGCAGAATATATGGATGCTGATGATGACAGATTCTCAAATATGGCAGGAACTTGTAGAGTTTTTCTTCTGAATGCTTTTATTTTCTAAGTGAAATAGAAAGCAAGTTCAGAGTGAAGATGGGAATCTAGTATAATTACCGAGCAGCTCTAAAAACCTTGTAGAAGTTAATGTAGAAATAATTACAAATATTTGGTTATCGCCTCTCACTAATTTTCTTATTGCTTATGTAAAAGAGTTTTGAGCTGGAAAGATTGAGCTGAAATAAAAATGTCATTTATAGGTTTCTTCCAATACTGAACTCTTGCTAGGTGCCAGATACTATGTTAACCTTGGGAATCCCTGCTCTCAGGAAGTTTACAATTAATTTGAACCTGAATGAAGACTAACAATTCCCTGTGTGGTTTCTAATAAAGATTGACATACTCTAGATTGCCTGACAAAGGGTTTCTCGTGAGTTACTCACATTGTAGTAGCCTACTCTGCCTCTTATTTCTGTCCCTGTTCTATATCAAGTCCATAACTGCCACCCCAAACCAACAGTTCTGCATTTTAAGTCTGCCTTGTGGATACAATGGTCACTTTATAATCACTGTTATCATAGATCTGATACCTCACCACTTAGAGCTTGTACAAAAACCATAAAAGCTACCCAATGCTTGCTTTAGCATTTGAAAATTCCATATGATAAAATTACGTCTGCTGACTATATTTGGTATATTTTATATTTGGCTTATGTGAGTAAATTCCATTGTGATTACAGTTGGTTTTGAATGCCTCGGTTTATTCAAATTAAAGATCTGGTCACAGTTTAATGAGTTATAGCTTGACAGATATCTGAAGTTACCTGTGCATAACTGTTTCACTGTATTGAAAGATTAAGATGCTTTCAAGCTCGTTAAGGGTGCTCTTTCCAGCTGCTGAGAAATAGAAGTTGGCTACTCTTGGAATTTGGTTTAAAGCTGGACAGATTTGCTTTGTTATAGGGTCAGAGCTTTGTCTCAAGTCCTCATTTTCTTTCAAAGTCTAATCTCAGAAAAGATGCTTTCAGATATTGAGGATATTTGTTGGTTTTAAAGTTTTAAAAGTATGTTTATTTCTGCTTGGTGCTGGTTTACTTAGCAGAAGTATAGTTTCTGGTTGTCTGTAATTGTGAAATGATAACAGATGATGCCTAGGTGATCGAATTCAAAGCAAGCTCTTCAGTTTAAATTTTCCATTTGTGCATAACTCAAGAAAAGGTCTTTTCCCCCCCTAACTTCCAGTATTTTTTCCTAAACAGATTATGAAGCAATTGTGAAGCTTTCAGATGGCTTTAACGGAGCAGACCTGAGAAATGTTTGTACTGAAGCAGGTATGGTTTTTTTAGGTACAATTTTTGCTATTGATTTGATTTGTTTAATTTGCTAAAAACGTGTTGAGTTTGTCCAAAAGCAGAGCCTGGGCTTTGCAAAGATTTGCGTAATTGTTTTGGGGAATGACTCCAAAATACAGGAGAGAATGGGACAACTGAGATTGAAAAAGGGAAAGCAATTATAAGGCTGCACTATTGAGATAGCTGCTCTAGGTAAGGGGAGTTTGATTTCTTATGAGACCCTCAGAGAAACACAGAAATGCCTTCTAGGATTACCCAGCTGAAATATAGGAGACTGGCATTTATTTACCAGCTCTCATCTCCCCTTAGATAAGATTTGCCCTTGGGTATGTTAGCTCCTTAGCAGTCTGGATGCCTTAGAGCAGAATGTGCAAAGACATGCTTGTGATAGGAGACTGAGCCCCTGAAGTAAGGCCAAGACTATACAGAACTTTGCCATACCTGTGGCTGGAAGGAGACTGGGTCAGCACCACAGGAATCGGCTGCAAAGTGGATGATGTGTCCTGCTACTAATCTGTCAGCAGTAAGCTTTGAAATATTGATCTCTGAATTTGTGATCATGCAACTTGTGTAAAATGTAATAGTTTTTTAATATAATTTTCCCTGTGGGTTGTGTGATTCTATTTTTATTTCTGGTACCAAGAGGCTTCTTTAAAGCCCAGGGTCATTTAATCTTCGTCCTTTACACAGAATCTCAAAATCGAAAAAATTAATTTCTACGGTGTTACAACATGTGATTTCCTCTTTTTTTTGTATCACCTTTAGCTTTATATTAACATTTCTTGTAAATTCAACAGATAGCATTTAAAGAGGCTCCTCAGGCATGGCTTTTCCATAGGAATATCTTTGTGGGCATACTGTGACTCAGTATCTGAATCAAAAGATCTGCAGGTCTAGAAACTCAGTACTAGAGTAAGTCATGCTCCCAAAGACTTATTAGCGAAGAAAAGTATTAAGGCTACACTGTCATGCAGCTTGAACTACTTGGAGTAATTTATGACATTCTTTTTTCTAAAATCTATACTGGACTAAATTATTATCTAAAGATTTCTTTAGTGAAATTGAAATCCTAAAAAAAGAGTGTCATAATCTTAAAGGCTGATGCCATCAAATTATGAGTCTCCTTATTTTTCACATATTTAAAAATTTATTTTTAGCTATTTCCAATAAAGAGCTATATAACTTCTGTGTGGATTCAAATTTTAGCTTTTTAACGGTGGAGCATTCACATCTGGAGACAATACTGAAATTCTTTGGTTTTCTTTTATACTTCAAGCCTTTTTTGTTAACATCTTTCTGTAAGTAAAAACACACTAGATTCAGTTATAGTTGTCTTTTCCATTCAAATCCAGAGATTTTCATAATTTTTGGATCACAATGTATCTCAGACTCCCTCATTCACTAAACAATGATTTGGAAACAGTCATATGTACAAGGTTTGGAAAAATAACTTACCTAACTTAGTAGTAACCTTCTAAACAAGTTTTAAAACTTCAGTATTAAAAGTCATTTCCATTCACCTGATTTCTGAGGACAACATAGAGTGCTATTTTCAAGACCCTTATAATTAGAAATCTTGAAAGGGAAGATAGGAAGTATCTCTTGAACTTTTCTACTCAAACCCACTCATTTTACATAAGTGAAAAAGCAATATAAGCAGATCCTTAATGAAAATATTAGTAGGATTCATTTAATTAGTAGATAGTGATAACTTACCAGTTTTAGCTTTTCATGAAATACAGGATCCTCTCAAAACCTGGGACCTACATCCATTATACAACTACAGAATATTAAAAAGAAAAAACACAAACTAAAAACTCTTATCCCTTTGTCAATTAGTATTTGACAAGTAACTTGTCAAAAACTTGAAAGAAAAAATTGAATTGTGATACTTGAATATGAAAGTCAATTTGTACATAAATAGGGTAATTTTAATATGTAAATAATGGCACTGAGTTTTGTTAAAGCTCACTGGTGGCTTTTTAAAATTTCCTACTCCCTAAACTTTTGATTATTAACAAGAAACAGCTATCAAGATAACTGGAAGTGTGTTGTATTTTCCCAAACCATATACGTGCTCCTTCCTTCCAGGGAATTGCTGCCTGTGGAATTAAGAAACTACTGCCTAAACTGTATGTTTTGTTGATAGTTGGATTTGGTTTGTTTTTTTCCAAGATGCCATTGGATACAGAGACTGTATGAGCTGGATTTTAAATATTTAGTTAATTGTCTCATTGTTTTCTAGCTTTTCTTTTGGAAAATAATGCTCACAATAGCTATGGGAATTTATTGAACAATGATAGTGATTTTTAACAAACCAAAATTACTGATTCAGCAATAGTAAATCTAGGTTCCTTAACATTTATTCTATGGAATTACATTATTTAGTTTCTTATAATAAATAATTCACATATTATATGTAGCAGTTATGTTTTGTTCTCCACAGGTATGTTTGCAATTCGTGCTGATCATGATTTTGTAGTACAGGAAGACTTCATGAAAGCAGTCAGAAAAGTGGCTGATTCTAAGAAACTAGAGTCTAAATTGGATTACAAACCTGTGTAATTTACTGTAAGGATTTTGATAGATGCATGACAGACATTGGCTTAATATAAAAATAAAGTTAAGGAAAATAATGTATGTATTGGCAATGATCTCATTAAAAGCGTATGAATAAATGTGTATGAATAACATCAAAGAATTAGTAATTCAGTAATTCTACTTTTAAGATTGGTACAGAAGAAATTTGTATATTTGTTAATGTTGCATTTATGGCAGCAGAAGTTATAAAAAGAGTATGTTGTAGCTTTTCGTATTTGCTGTGTGAGCATTTTGTAAAACATTGGTTTAAGATCGTAGTTTAAAAGAGCATTTCTTATGACTTATTTTATATCATTTGTTTTCCTCATCCTAAAAAAGTTGAATAAAATCTGTTTGATTCAGTTCTACATATATTCTTGTCTTTTGTAAGAATACATTGACTATAGTCCTTTAGGTTCTTTAGTAAGTAAACTAATAACCAAGGTGAAGTTGTATTTAGACGGTCAGCTTTTGAGTTTTATTTTAAAACAGTACCCACACTGTTTTCATAACAGCATATATACTATGTTATATTTAATATAGGTGTGTCTATGTGTCTACATCTATATATTCCTCCTTCCAGAAAGTCTTTATTTACTCTTCACCTACTATGATTAGGCTGTATAATAGATACTTGAAATAGTACATACGCATCCATAGTCTTTTTTTAGATTATGATTGAAAGTAATATTTGCTAATAAATATGACTTGGTTTTCCTAAGTTATGTGAGATGATAGTTCCCTTTTGAGAATGTTAAGGTCGGGACCCTCTTCCCAGAAAAATCCATACATACATATGTATAATTTTGCACTTACTAAAAGTTAAGGAGATTTATTATTTCCCAAGCTCACTCGTGAACTCTATAGGTATCTATGGATACCAGACTAAAGAGTGTCTGATGTAGGGAATGTTGATGTCAGAAATGTTCAAAACAAAAGTTCTGTTACCTATACACAATTCTTTCTCATATCATGGCAATTAAAGTTTTAACAATTACAATAGGAAATCATCATTGGGCATCAGTTGAGATTATCTTATATTAAAGGTGTTATTAAAAAAGAAACTTGACTTCAGTTTCATAAACACTGAAAACCAAACAATACATGACCTGGGTAATTGTAAAATCATTCTTCAAATTAAAAACTTACTAACAGTATAGTGTGCCTTTCTATAACTTTAAAAGATAGAGAACAGATTACATAGTGGTAGAAAAAATGGTTCACTCAAGCTAGCCATCTAATACTCGTTATTGAACAGTTCCATTTCTATATATGTTGGCAGTGCATTTCATAAATGTGACAATATAAAAGTAATAGGATGTTTGTGTGTGTGTGTGGGGGGGTGTCTTATGTAAAATATCCATGTGATTTTTTTTACTTTCCCATTGTAATTTGCAAATGACTTTAATAAATGACTCTCTTGCCTGTTTACTTTGGTGATGGTTATTGTTTCAAGAATCAGTTTGGTGTACAAACCTTTAATGTTTAAGTGTGGGTTCTTTCATTTTTAAGCTTGGTTTTCCTCATCAGTTTTAAAAACAAAGATGATAATAGTACCTCCCTAGGCCCAGAGAATGTATATACCTAAACTTTATTAACAATATAGTATTAACTCTGACTCAATTTTAAAAAATACTCAAAGCTGTATAATTTAACATGTTGAAATATTAATAAATTTCAAATTAAAGAGATCTTTAGTATTATGTACATTATTGAGTAAGCGATCAATTCCGTTTCTATTTCTTAGTTTTTCTATTTGCCATTTCTTGAGATTTTCTAGTTGTCATATACCTAAGTCCACCGTTTCAATTTGCTTAAAAGTGATGTGTGTTTCATTTTCTGTGTAGCATAACATAATTTTAAGATGAACGCTTCACTTATCACTCCTTTGGTTATAGCCTCACAACAGATTGCGCAGGATTCTGAGAGGAAACTATGGTCTTCCTTTTGGATGCTAACACTCGTGGCTATTATGTTTTGCCCATTCTTATGCCAAAGGAGATTTGCGTCTGTCTGGTAAGGGCAGAACTGGTTTGGATTGTCCCACCGTCTTTCCCAGGACCTTCAGTCGTTCCCTCCCTCCTACTGCAGCCCCACCCCCTCCACAACCGGTGAGCTCCGGCCGAGGCGCCTCCGAGGCCCCACCCCCTGCGTCTGCGCTCTCGCGAAGGGGCGGGGCGGCGGCGCGCTGACACCTGGCGGCCGCGGGGGGGAGGGGCGGGCCAAAGGCGAGCGTGGGTTGGGATTGGCTGGGGTGGCGTGGTGAGGGCGGGGGGAAGGAGGGGAGACGGTTGTAGGGCTCGTGCTTGTGCCCGAGCCTGGGCGGCCTGAGGGGCGCGGAGACTCGGAGGGGAGGGAGACGGCAGTAGCATGGCGGCCGGGTATGAGCCGCCCAACGTTCCTTATCCTCGCTGTCGCCGCCGCCGCCGGAGTCGCTGGGACCTTTTGGTCTGCCTGTGTTAGTTGTAAGCCCGCTGCCCGTCCGTCAGCCCTCGGGTCCACCGGCCCTCCTTCCTTTCACCGCCACTGCCAGCCCGAGGGTCGGTCTGGCGAATAACTCCTACTCCCACCCCACCCACCAGCCCGCCGGCCGGGATCATGGAGGACGTGAAGCTGGAGTTCCCCTCTCTTCCACAGTGCAAAGAAGACGCTGAGGTGAGTCGGCCCGGTGTCTGCCACGCACAGGCCTCCCTGTGCCTCCTCAGCCGAGAAGCGACCCCAGGCCCCAACCGTCGAAGCCTCTAGCTCTACAAGAGCCCCCTTGCCTCCGGAGGACGTCCCGGGACCTCGGGGTGGGGCCTCCGGCTCTGGGGGTTGTCGGCTCTTAACCCTCCTTCAGAGTTCCTCTTCCCCTCCCGAGGCGTCGGCGGAGGGACTGGGTGTGAGTCTCAGTCTGGTCTCTTAATTTAAAGAGACAGCAAAAAGCAGCCCTTTTCCCGCTAGGTCCGCGTCGACGACTTGGAGTAAGGTTCCCCTTTTATTGTCAGAGCAACACGAGGGTAATATTTTTAATCTCAGTTTGAGGGATATCTTTGCTGTCAATTGACTCACTTGTGGGACACATGGGCCCACATGTGGAATAGACCCGTGGCCTGAACTTCCAAATGTGCCTTCGAAAAGTTTTCCAAAGTAGTTGTTTTGTTTTTGGAGGGTGTTGTTTGTTTTTTTGAGGCAAAGTTATGACCAGAATAAAATGTCACAAAGCTAGCTCATTTGAATCTGGAAACTTAAGTCAGAAATCTTGCCTTTTGGAAGGAAGTTAATGAGAAAATTCTTTATAACTTGGTCTCCTGATTTCTAATTTGGGGTTCTTTTTAACCCACCTTACTTCTTTCCTGTCTACCGTTTTTATGGAGTTTTCTCTATTGCAAGTTTAAAATACTTTAGGGTATTGCAGACTACTAAATTAGAATTTTCTAAAGTCTAAATTAGTATTAGGCCAAGAATACTAAGTTATGCTTTAGCGCAGGATCAAGCAAAAAATATAAAATTTCTAGTTTTGAATATCTTAAAATTAATTGGAAAAGAAAGCTCTATTTTTAAGAGACTATTCAATTTATAACAAATATTCATTACAACAGGATCTTCATTTGGGGTTCTCATTTTTTTCTTTGCAGGGGATCTTTTTGATTGTGGTAGTGTTCCTTGAGAATTGCGTATGTTTTCGGAGTAAACTCGAATAGGGAAAAACCGTTGAATATATGTTAGTTAAAAAATGAATTTATACTTTGTTCTTTGTTTAATATGGAAAAGTGAGTGTGTTTTATATTTGCAAAATTATTCAGTAATTTCAACACTGGAAGCAATGGAATAATGTAGAGCACTCCCAATTTTCAGGTGAAGAAGTTGTAGCTTACTGAGAATAAGTGATGTGCCAAGGTAACACAGTAGCACAAGCTACAGTAAGAACTTTGTTCTGATGATTTTTAATTCATTATTCTTTTTAATACAACTCAATTCTTCACTGCTGTAATCTTAAAAGTTCTAATTTAAAATGTTTACAGACTTGACATTTATTCTTTTTTTGTGTATATAATATGTCTTACCCCTGCAAAAGTTATAAAATATTACTGGGAATATAGCTTCTTTCTTGTGAGGGACAGCAGTGCTGATTCTTAAACCCTGATAGATAATGATACAGATATTATCTACTGAAAGCCAATTTGTTCCTTATTTCATAGCATTGGATGTTTCTTCTCTTTTTGTTGCAAAACTCATACTAGCTTAAGCAAAAAGAAAGGAAGTAACTAAATCCAGAAAGCTAGGGGTGCAGCTCAGTGAGGCAACTAGACAGTATTATAAAGCATCAGAACTGCCTCTGCCTCTCATCAGTGCTTGTCTCTGTTTTATCTCAAAGTCTCTACTTTTTCTTGGGCTTCATCGTCTGCTCCAGGTTCACACTCTTATGTTGTCTGCACATTAAGGAAAAAAGAACCTCTCTTCAAGCTTCAGTGTTTAAAATTTAGAGGACTGGCCCACTCAGGTCATGTGCCCATCCTTTGGATCAGTCACCATCGCCAGGAAGGGGTGAATATAATGAAGGGCCCAGGACTAGGTCATATCCCTGCTTCCTTAGCTAAGGTAGTGAAGTTTATCACTGGTAGCCTTCCCACCAAAACCATAGGAACATTTCCACAGAAGACGATGAGTGCTTTTTACACAGGCAAAACTATAAAAATAACCATTAAATAGGCCATATAGTTAGTCATGATAGACTGACTAATAAAACT
Organism: Rhinolophus ferrumequinum; assembly: GCF_004115265.2. NCBI lineage: Eukaryota > Metazoa > Chordata > Mammalia > Chiroptera > Rhinolophidae > Rhinolophus > Rhinolophus ferrumequinum. The sequence continues at coordinate 39,959,773 of NC_046289.1, read as the reverse complement.
GTTAATTTTCTAATTTCCAATGAGATATGTTAAGTGTCAAATGGTCTTAAACATAGTTGGGGTGACCAGCCAGCAATCTCTTCCACATAGGAAGCACTAATGGAAAGCTAAATTACAATCCAAATCTTGCTTTTGTAAAAGTGGAATTCAAGTAGTAAAGTAATGAATGCTCTTAATGATCGATGTGTTCAAGCTATGATAGCTTGATGATCCTATAATCTCTATAAGAATGTTATTCCAAGTTCAAATTTAAAGATCTAATTAATTAAGTCGTTCATGAATAGGGCAGCATCCCGTCTAGCAACTAGAAGGCAACTGATAAATTGTACAAAAAGGACTAAGAAAATGAAAGAGTGGGTTATTTCAGGCAAGGACACCTTCCTGTAGGGGAAGGCAGGAGTCTTATCAGGCAGATTACCGTATTAGTGTTGATCAGGAAATTGCAGACTGATTAAGATTGTGTTTCTGGGAGAGGTGGAAGCTGCAGTTAGATCAGGTATTAAATCTAGGTTTGGTGTATCATGGTCTTTCAGCGTGAGTGACACCATTTTCAGCCTGTAGTTTTCTGTTTAACAGTTTTGATAGTAGAGTCTTACTTGTGGGAAGATGATAGTATTTTTAGATGTGAGGAAAAAAAAGGAGCTTACAGTACCAATTTTCAAACAAACTGGTTGCATAGTTAGGGCTCTTGGTTTTATAATTCTAAAATGAATGTTTTATTTTCAGATAGAATGTGAAATATAATTTATTTCAGTTGTAGTTCAGCAACTTAAGTTTTACCCCTATTTTCCTCTATCTTTTGATAGTACAGAATCAAAAATAGGAATTGCTTAATATATCTGACTGAGCATCCCTTTCCTAGCTCCTTTACATTTAAAATTGTGCTTTTTAAAACCTGACAGTAGAGTAGAATCATCGAAGGAGCTTTTAAAAAAATAGCCTTGCCTGGGTCCACCATCACCTATTCTGATTTAATTGGTCTGAGATGGAGCCAGGTAATTCTAATGGCAGCCAGGTTTAAGAATAACTTATTTAGAAGCATCTTACTTAAATGTCTCTCTGCCTTTCCATAAGCCTTCCAACCCTCTTATTTTTGAGTAACATCTCCTTTGGTCCTTTGGTTTAGGCAAAGCTTGAGCTAGAGGTGGGAGTTAAAAAGAAAGGGCTTATTTTGGAGAGGTTTACATTTTTTTGGAGGAGAGAGACTGTAATACTAATTTTTCTGTTTTGTGAAATGTCCCAGCTCAGGTATAGAATTCTGATCATTTCCACCCTCCCGCCCCACCTGCTTCCCCCAACCTATGTAAAATTTGTAATCTACCTTGGTATTTCTAAAAATTAAGTGTTTCAACCCACTTAATCCATCTGATGATAAGAATTAAGTTTTTACTTACCTCATGGTTATAGCCTATGTTCTTTGGTCCATTTGTCATATATTCTTTGGTGCATTTAGTTATTCATTGGTCTTTGAACATTTTTATAACATTTTTTTTCTACCCCCTAAGTACAATTTTATAGATTATGTGACTTCATTTGTATGAGAAGGAAGGAGAGAGGCTGAAAAACGTTTTAATATGTGGTACCTTCTATCATTGATGATTGAAGGATTTTTCACATGTGAATTAATTTTTATCGGAAGCAGGGTGTGTTTCACACCATGCTTTGGCTTGGGATATTTCGGCTTAGCTGGCTTGCTTTGGTTTGAAAATGTAGTTGGACTGCTTGGCTAATCATCAAAGTTTGGGAATTTGATTCTATAATAATGAACTACAATAGTAGCTCACACTAGAGTGGTAGTTATGTTGGGAGTCTGCCCTATTAATACTACCATCTCTAAAGTGATGCATTTTAGGAGCAGCATGGGAAGGCTAAGATTAAGATTGTGATACAGGCAAGACTTTGTTATTAGAGACATGTTCCGACAGATGGTTGTCTGGTAGAGCAAGACTGAGTGAACGACGTTCAAAATCTTGATTTAGTAGGCTGAAGGCATTAGCAGGAATGGTAGAATAAGAAAGTTTAAGATTTGTTCTCTAGGTACGCAGGTAGGTAGGGCTACGGCAACAAAGAGGGAAGACGCTTGAGAACAGGATCCTAGCACCAGGAATAGTTAATGAAATTTTCTGTGAGAGAAAGCTTTCTAGATTTCAAAGGATCCATGCTTATTACACCAAGTCCTGATGCTCACTAGAAGAGGCTGTGTGCTGATCTGTCCTGTGAATAGGAATAATCTTTATTCTTTACTACTATGTAACTTGCGTTTTACTCCTGTAATATCTTTCTTACATAAATATAGCTACAGTTCTTCACATTCTATTGCATACAACCTTATGGGAAGCTCAAAATTTCTTTGAAGCCTCTTGTTTCACTTAAAAATTCAGGTAAATTTTGCATTCTCTCCCATATATTCATATTTGATCTCATATAAAAATGTTTTATTAGTGGCCAGTGAAAATACTAAAAAGCGTTTTGGTAAAATTGGTATTCCAGAAAGAAGCACGTTTATCCTATGGCTTTGAGTGTGCCTTCTGGCATATTGCCATGTATTCCCTGAAATAATATACCATTTCCATACGTATATTTTACCGTTTTTCTTCTTTCATCATGTACAGTTTAGAGATTTCATTTTAGGTAAACTCAAAAGTACACAGTCCTTTAATCATTTTTCTTCTTTCTCACAGCTCTAACAAGTTGCTTCAGGAAGATAAGACTGACTTTTAGACTTCTCAAGAATCTGTTTTTTAAAAGAAAAGGAAAAAAAAGTTCCATAGAATCTAATGCCATTGATCTCTGAAATGCAAACCTGTTGTGTACTTATTCTATGGCAGGCACTATGCTCAATGTTAGGGGTAACATGACTAAAATGACAGAGTCTTTGGCCTAAGTTCTTTAAAAACTTTTCAGTATAAAAAGATTATAACATATTGGTAAGTTAAAGAAGCAGGTAAACATTCAGTTTGTACAATTTCTTTAATCACATTTTCCCCTCTACTGGCTTGGAAATTATGTACTTCATTACTATTCTATTAATCCCCATAAATTAATCATTTTATGCAGGCAATATTTAAATATTAACTTTAAAAATTGTTTAAATAATATTTGTTTAAATATTGATAAGTGTAAGGTATATTGCCATAATAGTTCCTTCTTACATTGAGAGCCAGCCTGTATAGTTTAGTGATTAAGAAAATGGACTCGGAGTCAGACTACTTGTAGTCAAAGTCGGCTTTCTGTGTCTAAAATACTCGTAGAAAAGTAAAATAAACAGTAGTGCCTTTTCTTCAAAGAACATCTTTTAGAAGTACCTTTAATAAGAGTCTGCTGATAATTGTTTTTGTTTGTATGGAATTGTCTTTTATTTCATTCTTGTTCTTGGAAGATGATATTCTGAGCATCTAGGTTAACAATGATTATTTCACCACTTTGAATGTATGTACCTATCTTCTGGCTTTCGTTCTTTCATTTGAGAAGTCAGGGTCAGTTCAGTTGTCTTTATATGTTGTCTTTCCTTTGTATGTAGTCTGTCTTTTGTGTTAGGATGCTCTCTTTTTTAATAGAAATAAAATTTACATTGAGTGTAATGCATGGATATTAAGTGTGTGATTCAGTCAGTTTTGATAATTATATACAAGTGGAACTGCTCCTCTCAAAATATAGACCATTTCTACCAACATAGAAAGTTATTTTATACCTTTTCCAGGCAATCCCTACCTTATCCCACAATAGGCAACAAATGATTCTTGCAATCATAGTTTAGTTCTATCTGTTCTTGAACTTCATGTAAATGGAATCATACAAAATTGACTATTTATGGCTTCTTTCATTGATAATGTGTATGAAATATATCTACATTGTGTTTATGAGAAGTTGATTGTTTTTTATTGCTAAGTACTATTTCATTGTATGAATATATCATGGAAAAACATTTGGGTTACTTGGGGTTCCTGTGTTTCCCTGAAAATAAGACCTTGCCGGACAATCAGCTCTAATGCATCTTTTGGAGCAAAAATTAATAGAAGACCCGGTCTTATTTTTGGGAAACACCGTACCTTGTGGTTTTAATTTGAATTTCCCTAATGACTGATCATGTAACCTTTTCATGTGCTATTGGTCATTTATATCTTCCATGGTGTGATGTCTTTGCCCACTTTAAAAATTGGGTCACTACTTTATTGTTGATGTGTATTTATGTATTTTGGATACAAGTCTTCTGTTGGATATATGTATTGCATTTATTTTCTTCCAGTTTGTGGCTTATAATAGTATTCTGCAATAGTATTCTGCACGGCGATAAAAAGGAACAAACTACCGATATACACAGCATGAGTTGAATGAAAGAAGCCAGATGCAAAATAGTTCTGCTGTGTGATTCCATTTATATGAAGTTCAAAAATAGGCAAAACTAATTTGTAGTGACAAAATTTGCTTGTTAGTTCACTTGTTCATTTAAAGATAATTTTTTAAAATATATTTTATCTCTTATTACATAGTTTCTCAGGGTTTATAGTCTACTTCTGCATTGCTGAGACACGTTTTTCAAGATTAAAAATAAAAACTATTTCGTTTCTTTTTAAAGAATACCTGCTGACTAGCATTGACTATCAGGAGTCTTTTTTATTACAAGTGTATAACATTTATATCTTATGTGTTAAAAATACTTTTCTGACTTGTAGAATCTGGGTAAAAGGTAAAGGGAATTTCTTCTATGATTTTTGCAACTTTTTTATAATCCTCAAATTATTTCAAAATGAAAAGTTTAAAAAAAGAAACTTCTAGTTTTAACTTCAGAAACCTAATTACTATTTATATTTCTGAGTTTTAAGTAACCGAGGTAGAAACTTGGAATGCAATCCATTCACAATTTAGGACTGTCTGTACTACATTTGATTCTTCATATCAATTCTTTGTAACTGCTTTTTTCTTTTCCCAGCTTTTAAAATATTTTTGTCTTTTGCCATTGGCATTTTGCATTACTTTCCAACTTCTTTATCTTGGTCTGCATTCCAAAGACAGAATGAAATCTATGGTATTCTTGAAATGTATCTTTAAAGGGAAGTGAACTAGACAGAATCTTAAGCCAAAGTAAGATATGTTTGATAAGCATCTGGCAGTTTAGATCAGGGATAGCAAATACCTGTCACATACCATTCTTCCTTCATCCATCTCAGATATTGCTCATTGATCACAGCGCTCTTTCCTTCCATAGTCTTTCTCTACAGCTGTCTACCGCCAGTTGATTTGAGTTGGCATGAATGACAAAATCTAGTTAACATCTCTGCTTGGAGGATTATTTGGGGGAGAAACTTTTGGAATATCTATTCTTATAATTAATGAACTATTATATCCATTGTATGAGGTAACATATTCATAATTTTGGAAGCCCAATTATTTGTTTCTTGTCACTTAAATTTTCAGGTGTTTGTAAAGCCAATTGAATCTGCTGCTTTTATAGAATATTCTTAAAATATAATGTGCTTTTTAAAAATCCACACACTTGAATGTCACATCTTTAATCTTTAATTTGATGACGTTTTTCATAATGTTACTTACTTTAATTCTTGTGTATTCCTCTCTTTTTTAAGGAGTGGACCTACCCTATGAGACGAGAGATGCAGGTATTGTCATCTTTTTATTTACTCAAGTCAACCCATATTACTACTATTATCATATTTAAATAACTTAATTTCACAAAGGTTTTGAATCCTTTGTGACTCATCTGTTGACTCATATCTGTAGGTTCATCACTAAGTGTTTTAAATATTAACATATTTAAGGTTAATTGTGTGTCTTAAAAAGATGGGAAATGAACTGTTGCCTTTTTTCCTTCCTTAGATTAGAACCAGGGACATAGTAATATATGTATGTGCCTAATGTCACTTTGTTTTTCTACATCTGAAAAATTGGGTCCAATATTTCTATTCCTTTTGAAAGCAATTTTCTTTATGTTTATTTTTAGATTATAGCAGAGAATAGAAGTAAAATTAGAGACATTTTATTAATCTAAAAGACAACAATACAATATACTCATTCCACCCAAACTTCTTATAAAAGCACTATTGTCAGTAAAACTGGGGGAAAAAAGCACTATGGAAGTTCAAGTATCGGGAATGTCTGACTTTTTAGAACTGTATTTAAACTTTGTCTCATTTGATATATAGATCACATCTGCATTTCTCTTCCCAGTCATTTGCTCAGTGTGGCTTGTAAATGCTCCCTGAATAACAAGCTGTTTAGCAACTTATTGTAACAACTATGAAAACACCCTACAAATCTACTTTTATGGTACATATTTTATATAGATTTAAGTTGCTGATGGTAAATATCTCTTTTTTTTTTTTCTTTTCTTTTTCTAGGAAATTTTACCTGGATTGTTTTTAGGCCCATATTCTTCTGCTATGAAAAGCAAGGTATGAACCTTAGGTTAAACTCATGAAGACACTTTATTAACCAACTTTTTTGGAATATTTTTTAGTAGTAAGAGTTGTATTTGAGGAAGGGTCCACAAATACTGCGTGTTAACAGTAAGTATCACTCTGGAGTACTTACCTCTTTCCAAATTTTACTGGACCATTCATTCTCAAGTGTTTCACTACAAATCACAAATGAGTTTTTATTTTTTTTTTCTCATGAAATCCTTGTGTTTGAAAGATTTACCAGATAATGGACCTTTATTTAATAATGTACCCTGTAAAATATTAGACATCAGTAGTTACTAATCATAACTCTGAACAATATGAAATACAATTAAAGCCAAGAATACGGCTATTCAACATTTTAATGGCCTACAACTAGGTTGAAAAGGTGGGGTGTTTTGTTTTTTTTTTTTAAATGGTATTAAGGAAAAGATAGGGTAGATAACTATAGACTCAAGTGTGACTTACTTTGTAAAAGACAAAGTTATTGCCCAAATAATGTAGTATTCACAAAATACTGGTCTTGAAGATGGTTTTAGATTATTGCTTTTTGTATTCCCACTGTACTTTGTAAATATACCTATTATACCATCTGTCATATTAAATTATAAGTATTTGTTTACGGGTCCATCTCTTCAAAACCTCTTCCCTTTCAATGTCACCATGGTCTTGTTAGACTGAGGAAAAGCTTGTCTGGCAAAATTTGATTATTTCCCACCCTGAGTCACTCATATTTCTTTTTATACCATCATTTCAAAAATATGTAACAATAACAAAACCAAAAGTAATAATGGAGATAAAGAAATGTTAGGGAATAAACTCCTTTTCTAATATTATTTAAGCCTATCTTTTATTACATTCAAGTACAATTTTAATAAAAGGGACAAATTAAGACTCTTTGTAACTAGTGAAGTATTTCTTTTGTAAAACTATTGTTTGTAAGTATGATAAGATAATTTGCTTTATATAATTTAAAATCTATTGAACAGTAAAAAGGACTTTCTTTGCTATTGCATTTGGATTCTATTTTCATAAGGTTTGTTTTTACTTAGTAATAATGTATTGTGCCTTCAAAACTTGTTTTTATCCACAATTATATATTTCATCTTGTAGTTTCTCACATTAATATATGAAAACTTCTTCATATGTCATAGATCAAGTATAAACAAAGGAATGAATGTTGACTTCAGTTTGGAAGTTGGATAAATGTGCATATGGAACATTGATTAATTATTAATCCCACCAAATGCTTACCTTTCTTCCCCTAACTCAGGATATACCCAGGAAATACAGATAATTTAACTCTATGGCAGACAGAGGAAAATTTGCTGCAAAAATTAATATTTAAAACTTTTGAAAACCATATTTTCTTAGCTCAGGCTGCTATAATAAAATCCCATAGACCAGATGGCTTTAACAACAGACATTTATTACATTTCTGGAGGCTGGGAAGTCTGAGATCAGGTTGCCAACAAGATTAGGTTTTGGTGAGTGCCCTCTTCCTGGCTTGCCAAAGGCTGTCTTCTTGCTGTATCTCTACATGGCAGAGAGAGGAAGCTCTGATGTCTCTTTTCTCTTCTTATATATAAGTGCGTTAATTCCATCATGGGGCTCCACTCTTATGACGTTATGTAAGCCAATTGCCTTGAGAGGTATCTATCAAATTACTTCCCAAAGACCCACCTCCTAATACCACCACCTTGGAGGTTAGGGCTTCAGCATAGGAAGTTTAGGACACAAACATTCGGTTCATAACAAATGTAAATGATCCTTTGACTTCTTTCATGAATTATTAGATTGTTCTGGACTATTGAATGCAGAGAGGGGGAATTAAATATATAGAAAACTCCCTCTATTCTTCTGATTCCTCTTGCCAGCATAATTTGTTCGTAATTTATTGAACAGATAATTACTGAAAATCTGTGTTCCAGGCACTGTTACACATAGTTAATATGAATCAGTGAACAAAGCCCTTGTTCTCATGGAATTTACATTCTAGCTATTAAAATAACATACCATCTGTAAATTCATTGAGACCTATAATCACTTGCAAATAAAAATTTGATATTTTCTAGAATTATCATGTTAAATTACCCTATAATTCAAATAAAAAAAAAAACACCACAGGCTATAATACGATTTGAAGTTACCCTTTTTCACTTCAGTGGAATTTAAAACCATGAAAGATTTAATTAGATTCTGTGAATTGTATAAATTCTGGCCCATAGTTGAAAAAGTGTACTGGGAGAGGCTAGAAGTAATCTAGAGATTTGGGCTCTGGTACTGATATTAACTAGATCAGTGATGTTGAACAATTGTCTGTATCGTAGTAATCCCCTCTAAAGAAAAAAAGATTATAGTCAATATATGTAACTACTGTCTACTAAACACTTGACATGTGCTGTAGGCACTATGCCAGATACCTTATATGTTACATAATTTTTATAACTACTCAGTGAATAGGTAGTGTTTTCCCCATTTTCACATGAGAAAACTAAGCCACAGAGCTCAGGTCATTAGCAGAGATGGGATATAAAGCTTGGGTTCTGATGACTCCAAAGCCCATGCCTTTAATCCTATATCGTATTGTTTCCCAAATAAATTATCTTTAAGGTCCTATCAGGCTCTAAAATTATAGATATAAAATAATCCTTTTAGCCTTCTGAGGACATTTAATGTATTACTCTTGAATCATTGAAATGTACTGCTCATCATTTCGGGTGTATTCTTTTAAAATTAGCTTTAATCTCCTGTACTTAAAGCTCAGATGTGGCTGTATTAATTCTAATGTTGAATCATGTATTTTCAAACATCTATGTATAGTACAGTAAGATGATGTTTTGTATTTTAAACTATTTCTTTCCCCTGCCTCCTTTTTTATAGCTTCCTATACTACAGAAACATGGAATAACCCATATAATATGCATAAGACAAAATATTGAAGCAAACTTTATTAAACCAAACTTTCAACAATCATTTAGGTAAGAATTATTGCTATGATTTATTAAAAAGTGTAAACGTAGTGTTTTTATTTCAAATTGACTTTATTATATCAGACTTTCTTCTGTACATAACCATTTTATAGGGATAGGTCGTACAGTACATTATTTTTAAAAATAAATGTCCTTTAAAATATTCTAAATGATTCATGCACATAATGCAGAATTCTAAAGGTTCAAAAGAATGTATACTGAAAAGTAGTTTTCCCTATTCCTATCCCCTAGATTCTCAATGCCCTTCTGAAAGGCATCCATTGTTAACTTCTTTTTGCGTATCCTTCCAGAATTATGTTACATATATAGGCATATTCCTACAACTAAACTTTGGGTTTTTATACTGGCTTTTTTTATTGTATATATTTTGGAGATTTCTTCACATCATTACTTAGGGAGCTGCGTTATTCCTTTTTAAGTTGCATAATAATCTATTGTATGACTACACTAAAATTTATTCAACCCCGTTTCCTGTTGTTGGACGTTAAGCTTTTTTCCAAATTTGCTAATATAGCGTACAGTGAAGTATCCCTGTATATGTTATTTAATTCATATGTGAATATATTAATAGGATAAATTTGTAAAGTGGAATTGCTGGATCAAAGAATATGAGCATTTAATATTTTAATAGATGTTGCAAATTGCCGTTCAGTGAGTTGTATCAGTTTTCATTCCCACTAATGAATTGTTATGAGAATGACTTTTTTGGTTTATTTCCAACACAGAATTATAAAACATTTAAAATTTTTCCAAATCTCTTGGAGTAAAAATGGTATTCATTTTTACCTTTCTCATTTATCAATGAGTGCTGTTAAACATGTAATGGTTTTTAATGTTCTTTATTTTAACTTTATTTTTAAAGTATACATTTTACAAAAAGGTACATAATGAAAGTAAGTCTCTTTCTTCTAAACCAAGACACCTAGCTTCTCTCCTGGGAGGCAGCTACTATTAAAACTCTTCCTTGAATATCATTCTAGAGATGTTCTGTGTCTTTATAAAAGCATATATGTGTTTAAAATATTTTTATACTCTGCTTTATTGTTTGTAAAAATGAAAACAAGGTGAATGTCCATTAGTACAAGACACTATAAAATATATTGTGTGAACATAATAGAATACCGTAACTATGTAAAAATGAAGTATTTCTATGTGTGTTGATAAGGAATAATCTCTAACATTTATTAAAAGAAAAGTCAAGGTGCAGAACCATGTGTATACTCTCAATGTGTTTAAAAATACATAAATACATTAGGCATATGTATTGTATGTGCATAGAAAATTTCTGGACTAATAGACTAGAAACTTGACAGTGATTGCTTTTAAGAAAGGAAATGCAGAATCTGGGATGGTAGAGGGACCTATTTTTCATTGCAAATATTTTTATACTGTTAAAACTTTTGACTATGTGTACACATTTCTCAGTTAAATAAAAACTAGTTCTAAAAAAGGAATATCTATATTCTAAAATAAAATAGATTGAATTTTTTCTAATTGTCAAAGAAATATTTGTCCTTTATACTTTGGAAAAACCAGAATGATACCAAGAAAAATATTTAAAAATTCACTCGTAATTCCACAATCCAGAAGACACACTATAGTTAACATTTTGGTGTATTTCCTTTTAAATATTTCTCTATTGTATATAGAGGGTGCCAAAAAAAAGTACACACATTTTAAGAAAGGAAAAAACTATTAAAATTGTAATACTCAATATATACTGATAACAGAAAATGAATACAAGTCACGTTTGACTTCTGCAATTACAAGAGGCGCTCAAAGTGGTTACCATCAGCATCCAGACACTTCCGATTACGGTGAACTACTGCTTGAGCAATGTTGACCAAAGTGTCCACTTGTATACATTTTTTTGGCACCCCTGGTATGTGTATTATGTTTACACATATACAGACTTAATTTGTATTAAAATTAAAATGTTATATTTTAAAATGCCATACTATACATTTCTAATTTGTTTAGAATTTTTGTTCTTTATGCTCAGTACAGGTTCTTTATTCTAATGGAAGAGCCCTTTTTCCTTAGACTTAGAATACTGGATTATAGGTTGACAGTTCTACTAGAGTTTTTGACATTCAAAATGGCATGCAGTAAAATATTTTAGTATGATTCTGAATTAACTTTTTTATCCCCCTGAAGCAATCAATGTTTTATGTAACAGGTCTACCCAATTACTTTAAGATACAGTCATCAGAATCCTTATTTATAGTTTTTACATGGGATTATCCTTGGATCCTATAGCTTCAGCTTCTTTCTGATAAGCCCTGAATTTATTGATGTTGTTAACCACCTAAATGATCATTAAAGAACTGTAATTTTTAAAGCAATATTGACTGAAAATTAATTTCATAACTTAATTACCTATAGTTGTGTTAATAAACAGTTGATCTTGGATAGATTAGAAATGGAAGTTTCACGCAAAATTTAATAGCCTACGATATTAATAATGCCTTATTTTAAATGTCTTCCAAAGTATAAAATTCCAGGATATGTGGTCTCTTGGCTGTTTTTTGCACTACTGAAGATTAGTTCAAATAGTGAATGTTTGACTCATGATTCCATCAGACTGCCTTGTATTTTGATTGGCTCCTTCTCTTTCAGACTTTGGTCTTCTGAATTGTCCTCGTAGAGTTCTAAGGAAGTATCACAGGTCCACGCAGGGAAGAATCTTTTAGTCGTAGGGAAGTTGGTAGAAATAGAAGAATAATAGTAAGGAATATATGCATCTTTTTGTCACTTATTTTCTGTATCCGCTTTGGATCTGGACAAAGGTTTCTTCCTACTTGTGATTTTTCTATTTTAACCAGATAAAATTTTTATACTAAACTATCAGAGAAATATTAACGGTATTTAAGGCTTTAAATGCTTTGCCTTCAAGTATGCAATATAAAATCTATGGGCCAGTTCTTGGGAATATAATACTTTGAAATTTTTTTTGCATTCTTTCCATTGTTGCCAAGAAATTTCAAAGTTTTTTTATACATAGTTATCTGAAAGTGTGCTTATTACAAAATATTCTATTTTCAGATATTTAGTCTTGGATATTGCAGATAATCCAGTTGAAAATATAATACGTTTTTTTCCCATGGTAGGTATCAATATTTTAATACCATTTAAAATTTATGGTTTGATCTTTTATTTGTGGTTCTAAAACTTTCGCTTTGTTTTGACTAAAAATTGTGGGATTGTATTTTTTTTATTATTTTTAAAGCTTTTTTATGATCTCCAAAAATTTGAGAAATCACACTTTTTAGTTTATTAAATTCAAATTAATTTTTAGCTCCTGTATAATTTTTTAAACTTGTAATAGTCGTATTTGTAGCATTTTGGAAAATTTTGAATTAGTGTAATTTTTATTCATATAAATTAGCAGGAAATTATTTTCAATATATTTTGTTTCACCATATGTATTTTATGCTTCATGTTAATCCACATTTAATTATAACACATTGTCTTTGCCTTCAGACTAAAGAGTTTATTGATGGGAGCTTACAAACTGGAGGTAAATAATATTTCCTTTACTTAGCTAATGTTTATTTTTAGGAGATTATTTGTTTAGTTTTTAGTTAGTATTCATGTTAAATGCAGGATGTGAAACTTGTAATTATATATAATGGGCTTTTCCCAAATTTGTGTTTTCCTGACTTCTTGTTTCATTTGCATAGGCTTTCTTAAATATCTCTATAGAACTATTTTCAAATTCTGGGTGAGCTTTAAATCTCTTTAACCTAAAAGTCTGTTGTATTCTCTACACAGTTAGTATAAATAATTGTAATGGTTTGAATATTAATGAATATCCAGGTGGTATGTATGAAATAAAAATGTGTAAGAAAAGATTTATTTTACTATGGCATAGTACATAGTTTCAGTATATTTTAGCTGTTGAATCAGGTGTCTTTCTGTCAGAATAATTATTTCTTGTTTTTCAGGAAAAGTTCTTGTCCATGGAAATGCAGGGATCTCCAGGAGGTATGAAGTTAGAGATAATCTTTTCTTCTCTAGTATTTAATTAATGAGTTGTGTTTTCTGTTTTTTTTTCTAAATTTTTTTCCCCTCTTCAGTGCTGCCTTTGTTATTGCATACATTATGGAAACATTTGGAATGAAGTACAGGTAAGGCAGTATTCTGAAACCTAGCCACAATTTAAATTTTTATTAAAATGAAGCTTGGTGGAGATGGTTTGGGAGTTTGAAGTTAATATTCTCTTGATTTTGTCATTTAGTCATGTTTGATTAGATAGGCCCTTCCACTCCATGCTCAGTCTCTTAACTTTTGTAGCTTGTCTACCTTATATACTTAGACTAATATTTTGTGATTTTATGGAGCTAGTACTGTTGTTATTTTAAGAAGCCAAGGTAGTTAGAGTTAGAATAACCCACTACTTACAAGGGAATTGGTTAGTCCGAGTTTAAAAACTCCTAGATACAGATGTTGCTTTCCTAGTTTAAAAACTTAATTTATTATGTTTTCCCTTAACAGTATTTCGATGAAAAATTACCTAGGAATTGTTTTAGCTTCTATTCACAATTCAGTGTAGTCTTTCTTAGCCAAAATCATCTTTTCCAAGCATACTGCATAGATAAAAAAGATGGGGGAGGCATCAAGAGCTTCTTGCCTTTAATGGTCTTGTACAAGTTAGAAATCTTGTAATCATTGACACCTCCTTCTCTTTCACTCATCTCCCAAACTGATCCATGTCTGTTTTGTCCTAAATCCTGTCTGTTTTGTCCTAAAGTATACATTGATTCGGTCTCTTTATCTTTCTCTTCATCATTTAATCTCCCTAATCCAAGCTCCACTTGAGTCTCCCTTGGATTCTTCCAATAGTAGCCGCCTTACTGGTTTCCCGTATTTTTTTCCTTCTCCAGTCTGTTCTGTTTTCCACACTACAGTTGGAATGATATTTTCAAAAGATAAATCTGATCTGATCGTATAATCACCTTAACACACAAAGCTCTCAAAGGTTTCTGATCCTTAACAATTCTTAACATGGCCAGTGAAACTTTGCATGATATGTACCCACTAACCTCTCCATCCATATACCATGTTCTCCATTACCCTCTCCATTTGAGCTATGTTCAGCATTGTATCCACACGCCTGACACAGTAGACAGTCAAATGCTTGTTTCGTTTTCTTTGGAATCCTTTGTGTTGAAATTATAATGGAAAAGTTTGCTTAACAGTATCAGTTCTTAAAGGAATATTATTTGAATACAAATGCTTTGTTTATTTAAATGAAAAAGATTAACAAGATTTGGGAGACTTTGTTTTATATATTGTCTTTATTATTTGGTATCTTGTCAGTAATAATAGTGAAAGTAACTCCGATTTATTGAGTCTCTGTATGGTCCAGGTACTGTTTGAGGCACTTTTATCTAAGTTTCACAACAACACAAGGCAGTAGATAGATATACTTCTTGATTAACTAATAATAATATTTTGAGAATGTACTACGTGACAGATGCTATACAAGGTGCTTTTCACTTATCTCCCATCTTCACAATAGCCCTCCAAGATAGGTATTATTATAATTCCATTTTATAAATGAGAAAAATAAAGCTTAGAAAAGTTGAGGAGCTTCCTCTAGGACACACAGCTGGTAAACAGAGGGATTGTGATTAGTCTGACCATGCTGTTAGTTTTCCCACTGCAACTCACTACCCCTCTGGAGTTCAAGCTGTATGATTATGATTTCCTATTTTAGGTAAATTCTGGAAAAATTGAAATTAATTTATGAAATAATAACATCACCTTAATTTTCTGTTTTCAGAGATGCATTTGCTTATGTTCAAGAAAGAAGATTTTGTATTAATCCTAATGCTGGATTTGTCCATCAACTTCAGGTAACTTTTCTTTAAAGTAGTCAGAAAGTAGGATAATTAAAATCTTATGTCCATGTAATTTAGGTATATAATTTACTTGGCAAATACTTAAAAATTGCCATCATCTAATTTGATTCTTTATTCAAGTTTACATATCTAGTTAAAAGAATTTTCCTAAAAGCTGCCTTTACCAAAAAAGGATTAAAGACACATAGTTAAATCTAAGGTAAAATAATTGATAAGAAATATCTTCAATTTTTTTTCTCCACTTTCATCACACACAGAGAGCATATGAGTTTTATTTCTAAGTCTACTACATAGAATAGCTTTATCTATTTTGTATGCTTTATCTTTTCCATGCTGTTTCAGATTTTGTTGGTGCCTGGAAGCCACACTAAAAACAACAATAAGATAAACCTGTTAATTATCTGATTCGACTAGTTAATTTTTTCCAGGAAGGAAAATCATAGGTTGAGGAATGTGCTCTGGCTGATTCCATCTAGTTAATGCAGGAATAAATTTCACATTGAGACATCAAGTGCATTACAGTATGGGTTGTCTCAGTTACCATACTTGAAATTTTATCTCATTTTTGTTTTCAATTTACTTTTACTTCATTTAAAAGAGAAAAGTTGTATCTCTGTCTTTACCTTGTTTTCATAAAATATTTTTTATTCCTTCTTTATAGTTACAGAATACAAAGCTAACTAATTTATAAGTTTCTTTGCCTTTTAACTCTTCTGTAAAAACAGTCTTTTTAAACTGATTTTTGTATTTGAAAAAGTGATAATATATTTATGGTTAAAAAATCTTAAATTCAATGCCTAAGGAGAATACAATGAAAAATAAGTCTCCTTAATAGTATATTTTGAAGATCATTGTAAAACAGCATGTATAGCTCTACCTACAAAATATTTTTATACATGTACATATATAGGTATATATCACAATTTTATATGACCAGTTCCTTATACATGGACCTTTAGATTGTTTCTAGCCTTTCATGATTATAAACAATACAGGACAGAATAGCATTGCGAATATACAGATGTGTATATACCTATAAGATAATTGATCAAAGTGGAATTGCTGGGTCGGGGCATTTGAAATTTGATGTTGTCAAATTGACTCTAAAAAGGCTGGAATAATGTAAACTTACACCACCAAGAAACAGGGTGTACCTGTTTCCCCATACCCTAATCAATATCAATAAGCAGAAGTATTTTGACAAATTTTTTGATCATTGTCATCATGGTGATAAAAGTGGCAATTCTTTATGGTTTGCCCATAAGGTGGTTGGTCTTTTTCTCATTGGTTTGTAAGAACTCTTTGTATATTAAGGGAGTCTTATCTTTAGTCAGCCTATTTGAGATGCCATTTTTATTATATACCAAATTGTGATCTATATTTGGGTGTTTCAGGACGTTATATTCTGTTCCATTTATCTGCTTATTGCAGTAACTGTATAAAACAATTTTAAATACTAAACTATTACATGAATAACTTATGGTATGGCTCAAGATCCCCTCAATGTTCTTTCTAGAATTTTCCTGGCAAGCTCTTAACATTTAATTTTTGGTATTATCTTTACTGGAAGGAGCCTTATAGTCATTTTTAATAGTATCTCTACATTCACAGGTCAGAAAGAAATGGCACTTGAAAATATTTAGTCTTCCATTCGAAGAATACGTTCCATTTATTCAAATCAACTTATATATCTTTTAGTGTTTTAAAGTTTTCTCTGCACAGAATATATGCATTTCTTACGAAATTTTTTCCTAGATATTTTTTTGTTCCCATTATAAATGAAATTCTTATGCCAGTATGTTTTCTGATTGGTTATTTGTATAGAAAAGCTACTGGTTTTTATTAAGTTTTCAGTTGTCAACCTTATTAAACTCTTTACTAATTCTAAAAAAATTTTCTAGTTTATTTTAGCTTCTCTTCTAATCATGATAATTTTGTTACTTTTCTAATTTTTTTCTTACTACTTTCTCATTTCATTTTATCACAACAATGATTAACAGTGGTGGTAGTATCGTACAAACCTTACAATGCTCCAGTGGTAGAGAACATTGACTAGCAGTTCAGTGTGTGATACACTAGTGCAAGTTATTGGCCTGCTGTGATTTCTAGTTTTATCAGTAAATGTGAAATTGAAATAGGAATTTTAAGCCTTTGTTTCTCTTCCAACAATATGGCATCAGATTTTTTGGTATAAACTAATACCAATAATGTACACGTTAACCACTGTTTGGGTATCGAATAATTTAAATGTATATTGAAGTTAATTAAAATCTTGTTTAGGAATATGAAGCCATCTACCTAGCAAAATTAACAATACAGATGATGTCACCACTCCACATAGAAAGGTCCTTATCTGTTCATTCTGGTACCACAGGTAAGGATGTTTTCATTTTTGAGAAAGTTGGCAGGGAGAAAGATGATGGTATGAAAGGTAGAAGTAGCAGCATGTTTTGCTTGTTACAAGTTACACTAAACGATGTAAATTGTTTAGAAAACTATGAGTAGACTATTGAATTAAGATAATTTCAAATTTAATTTTATAATGAATGAATGTATTATCTGCTGTGTGCATACTACTACCTAGTTAATCAGAGTATGCTGGTTGGAAGATCAAATTTCTTCTTGGTTTAATTTTAAGTCTGTAACTAGTATAACTGTGTTACAACTTAGATTGAAGTAAGAGGAGTCTGGAGATGGGGCCCTAAAATACACTTAGGTGATCTTATTAAAAATAAATGGTGGTTAATAAATGAAAGTGTTTCAAGTTAAGTAGAGTGATTCTTAACTTGAAGGCAGGGACATTTCTGCTGCCTCAGTTTTTCTCTTGCCATCAATATTCCAATCCTTCTCCCTTCCTTTTCTGTTTCAGAGAGCTCCTCTCCCATTTTTCAAAGTTAATGATTTGAGCACACTCTCAAAATCTTTTAACTTTTACCTTCCTTCTCTAAGACTTTGTTACTCTTGTTTTTTTTTTCTTTTTATTCTACTAGAGCACTCATGGAATTTACTTATTTATGGTTTTTGTCTCCCAAAGTTCATTTCGGTCTTATTTGAACCAGCAGCCTTATAAGATAGGAAGAGCAGGTTATATACCGTGTTTCCCCAAAAATAAGACCTAACCGGAAAATAAGACCAGCATGATTTTTCAGGATGACATCCCCATAAACCCTAATGTGTTTTTTGGAGCAAAAATTAATATAAGACCCGGTCTTATTTTGGGGGAAACACAGTACATACCTTAGTGTTGGACCTTGAAATTGAGCACTGGTGATCTGATCCAGAAGTCCAGCATTCTCTTCACTATATTGCACTGTAGATTGCCTGTAGTGATAGTGCTCTATATATCCACCCCTCAGGCACAACTTCCTAATTGTCATTGGCTCTTTTCTTTCCTTTGCCACCTCCATCTAGTCATTCCCAAATTCACGAGGATCTGTTTCCTTGGTACCTTTAACATTCATTCCCTCTTTCATAATACCCTTACTCTCAGTCTGCTTCAGGCCAGTATTGGCCTCCTATCCAAACTCTTATTTGGTTTGTTCTGTACATTATGGCCAGACTTTTCATTAAAGATAGTTCTAATTGTGATTATTTTTCCTGTACAAAAACCTTCATTGGCTTAATTCCTACAGAAGAAAACACAGGTGGTGTCATAGGTAGTGTTTAAAGTCCCTTCTGATCTTATTTGTATCTCTCACTGTTCCTCTTTATATATGGACTCCAGAAAACTGAACTACTGATGGTTTCTTGTGTGTATCTTTTCTCCACCTAGAAAGCATATCGCATTCAGCTATTCTTACAAACTTAGTTCAGGTGTCATCTCCTCAAAAAAAGTGATCCCATCATTCAGAACTCCTGTAGAGCTTTATACCTCCTTACTTTCTGCCTTGAATTAGCTATTTGTCTCTTAGCTTCCTTAGTGTAATGCAAGTGCAGTACCTCATCTGAAACTCATAAGCAGCTGTATTTAGCCTCATGACTAACATACCACATATTTTATTTTTTATTCCATTGTCTTGGTATTATATTTCTATCCTTATTTGATTAATCTTATAGTGACTTTAGTTTCAGTTAGGAATCTGCCCTCTGAATTAACATTATTACTGTGATTTAGCACGACCTTTAGGGCATAAGTTTCAGGCTATGCCATTGTTAGCCATATAACACAGCACTGCTTTACAAGTTTAATTGCTCCCTAAAGTTTTCCTCCATTATCTCTTTATGGAGGGATAATCTGGGTTATTTGGATAATTTATAAGAAAACAATTTACTAAAGTTTGCTAAACATCTAGTCATGGAATTTTCATAGTGCATATACATGG
Source organism: Rhinolophus ferrumequinum (assembly GCF_004115265.2). Classification (NCBI taxonomy): domain Eukaryota; kingdom Metazoa; phylum Chordata; class Mammalia; order Chiroptera; family Rhinolophidae; genus Rhinolophus; species Rhinolophus ferrumequinum. Next base: position 39,940,178 of record NC_046289.1, on the reverse strand, counting down.
TAACACTTCATTAAAAATGAAACTTTTACTAGCTGTAACATTAAGAAGTGCATTTATTTAAGTTCCCATTATATGTTATGTTCATGCAATAAATTTTAGGCAGTTTGAAGAGAACACATGAAGAAGATGATGATTTTGGAAGCATGCAAGTGGCGACTGCACAGAATGGCTGACTCAACAGCAACATTATAGAGGATGTGAATTCTATTTGGGAAGGAGAAAATACTAGAGACAATAATGTAAAATGGTAAAAACACAAGTAGTTTCTTTTCAATTATATGTTGCTTCCAGACATGTTTCTCTACAACTTGTTGAGCAACATTTTAAGATGTTGGACTTCCATAATAGATGGCACTCATGGTTTTACTCCTTTTTTTTTTTTAAACACTTTACAGTTTTATTATAAACCAAGAATTTTGGACTTGCAAAGAGGTATTATTGCAATAATGCACTTTTCATACTTGAAATTTATTTGTATGATATAAAGTTATTACTTTAAACAAAATGCAAGTTAGGGGGATTTGTTTATAAAATCTGGGTAATTTATAACAAGAGAATTTCCTAAAGTTTGCTAAGAATTCATTGTGTTCTATAGATTACATTAAAAAAACAATTTTACAGTTCAGTTTTATGATGGAGCCCCTTACAGAAACATTAAAAAAACGCAGGAATCTGCCACATTTCTTTTTTAGTATAATTAAGAAGCTTAATTACCGTTCTTTTTTTAAAACTTCTCTATCCCTTGTTACTAATCTTTAAATCATGACAGCCAACTATCCTTACTTTAACATGATCCAAGTATTGCTTCCTTTCCTAGTATCTTCCTAATTTGTTTAGTCTATAGAAAAAAAGTTTAATGAACAAAAGATGTTTTGCTTTATAATACCAGATGCTCAACAACAAGTTTTAGATTTTCAAGTGACTTTCCTTTTTGCATTTCTTAAAAGCCAAATGTTGTGTGTGTTCTTTTTAGAGTTGCTTAGCTCATTTTTTTCCTTTGTCCAAAGTGGTTTTAAATAGAATATAATAAACCAGTGTAGCACTATTTTTTTCCTAAATGAAGCCCTAAAAAGAAGTGCCTTGCATCGTTAAAAATAATAAAACTAAATCCTTATGACCTCTAAATTAGTATGTAGAACAATGAAAAGTTTTTAACACTTTTCTGTAATTTTTTAAAAACTATAAATTAGTTTAAACTGAAAGCCTGAGGCTTGAAAAAACCTCAGTAAATTATTTGGAAATATTTACTCCTTAATTTTATGTTGTCTTAATGATTCTGTGAGGTGGTTGTGGCTCAGACAGCAGCTTTTCTTTGAAGATGAATTTATTGGGGAAAGTGATTTGTGGGAGACTTTAGTTTACTCTAGTGTTTTAATCAGTTCTTATACATTGAGTTAATCCAAATTTCCCCCATAATTTGCATTAGCAAAGTCATTTTATGGATCCTTATTTCTCCCTATTTATATATACATACATAAAAATTGTTCTAGAGAAACATTTTTGCTATTTTAAGTATGATGTGAGGGAAGTGAGGAGTGTTTTTAACTTTTTATAGTTGATGATTTAGGTTCACACAAACAAAATTCCTTTCTATCTCACTTTTCTCAGTCCTCTCTTGAGGTGCTTTACCGGTGGGAATGATTTCCATACGTTCCCTTGGTACCAAGAGGTACTATGCAAGGTAACTACCTATTACATCAAGTTACTTGCTTGGCTTTCCTTCCTAAAATGTAATAATACAGTAAAAGCTCGTTTTATCCAGCATAGCAGGAGAGTAGAAATGAATTAAAATTGCTTTGTTAATTGTTAATTCCTGTTGACCCAGGTGGTATTCCTCTTCTGATTTCCCTTGCCTTTCTCTATTTTACCACCATGAAAACAGCATATTGTTAATCCCATTGTGGTCTTGTACTCTGTTGTGATTAGGTCATTTGTTGTGGTTGTCAAATAGAACCAAGATTTGCATTGAGTGTTCAGAAATTCCAGCTGGTAAAGTGCCAGATAACACAGCTTTCCTGTATATAGATCACTATTGGATAAGTCAGCAAAGATTTCACTTGTAATCTAATAATCGATGATACTTCTTTCAGCAAAAACTGCTTCAAAGAATCTTCATAATAGTATATTTAGGTTTTAAAATGAGGCAGTTATTAAGATTTTTAAAATTAGTTTCTTAAATATACACATTCTCTCTAGTAGTCTGGCCAGAAATACAGATTGTTATTTATTAATTTATAGCTGGTAATTCTCCCCTTTTTCTAACCACTATAATTTGTATGTTGTCACTAAAGTGCCTGCCCAGCACTGTAAAGACTGTCTCTCACAAAACACTAGGAAAAGGGACTGTCATCTTCTTAAGTACAATAGTAACATGGACAAAACATGTTCTTTATTTCACATAAGAACACTGCACATTTGTTTTATCTTGGATCCATTCTTCCACCCAGTGTTCCACTAGTTCTTCTGGTAGCTCTTCCTATTCTTCCTTCTGTTTGGTTCCATTTCTGTATTTCCTTTCAACCAATCATGATTTATTTTCTAGAATATTTGAATAATGTATAATAGTGACATAGCACCCAATTTTAAAAATCAAATATGTAATCTGGGCACAGAACTTAAAGTGAAATGGCATCGAAACAGGACAACTGCTTTACTGTCCATTTTTAAAGTATGAAACTTAAATACTGAAAATATTCAAACTGGAATGGCAGTATTCTTAGCTCCTAATTTCAGTTGATTCATGTTGTTGTTATTTTTTATCTGTTAGATGTTTAAACAGCAGTTATTTTTATTTGTATCTACTCTATGGTGGAAATGTGAAACAGCGATAACTTTTGCTACAAACTCTCAACCACTTAACGTGTAGAGCAGAGTATATATTTTGGGGGGATTTTGTGCTTCATCTGATTTTAGAAGTAATGTCAGAAAATGTTAAGCATGTCCTTTTTAAGAAAATACAAGGTTTCTAATTGTCTTATTACCATGGTAATTCAAGTGAATTAGAAGTATTTAACTGCAATCTTGAATTATAAAGTTGAGATGTGCATACACACACACTTACACACTTACACACACACACACACACACACACGAGGATCTCAACTTGATGTAAAGTAAATGAGCAGTTACCTGGCGGGTTTTTTTTGTTTTTTGTTTTTTTTTAAATAACTGGCTTAATCCATGATTCCATAACAAACTAAGCTTCTCTTCAGTATTTACTTTATCTATGTCCATTCAACAATGCCCCAAAAAGGAAATGTTAGGAAATAGCTGAGAATTACTAAAAGATTTTATTTTTTTTATTGGTTAGAAAAATATGTTTCTAGGGTCTTTGAATGCTGGATTTTTTTTGTCTTACCCATCCATGGCAGCTAAAACAAAAATCACTCGAAATATTCAGGTTTACATGTTAGCTCTCTCTTATAGGGAGTTGCCATACCTCACAGTTCAAAGTGTATTCTGTAGATCAGTAACATTATACTGACATGTAATTGCAATTTACTATGCAGCAAAAATAATTCAAGAAAAATAACCTACAGTGTCTACTTACCTTTGTATAGGCAATTGCTTAAGTTACTCTGCTTTTAACATTTGTACTTGGATAAAATGCATATGTATGTATAGGAATGTCACAGTGCAAGATGCTGCTAGCCCAGACACAAAGTATTAAAATTATTTTGTGAAGATTGGTGGTTGTATTAAAACTGTTGTGCCATTATACCTCAAAAGGATTGAAAAGCTCATTTATACTGCTTATGCCTCAGAACTTTAGATTGTTGGCTTCTAGGTAGAAGTAACCTAGTTTTACTCCCACAGATTAAGACAGATAAGTGAACATTGGATATTGATAAGCACTTAAGAACATCTTCCAAAACACTGGTCACACACAGAAAAAAATACAGTCAGTTATCCATGCAAGGCCCAAATTTCAGCTCAAGTATGTTTTTAAGGATTAATAGATCAAGTTTAGAGTTGGAAGTGAGGGAATTCATGCCTGAAGGAAAGGGTAAGTAATCCATAGACATTTCCAGCCCATTAAAAAAAAATACTTCTTGCTTTTACTGTACCCTCTTCCTGTTAGCCTACCTACATACTATTCTTCAAGTCTAAGATGCCATCACTATTATTTTAGATACCACTAAAAGGCAAAATATTGCTGAATAAACTATGACAAGCCCTTGATCATAAAATGCCCATCTTAGAATCAATGAAATACAAATACACAAAATATATGGTCTTACCTGTAATTATTTCTGTGAGGGGAGATTTAAGATAAGACCTAAGAACACTATTTAAAGAAATTTATATAAATACCAACCTTGTAGGTAGTTTTATTTCAAATTGTTCAGTGGTATGAAATGTAATAAAGCATTTAATTTTGCCTTTCATTAGGCTTATTTTTTAACATAGGTGTTTAATTACCGGCATGTACTCAATAAAGCTACTGTCATAACAAGGTTATAGGACTCCAGTAAAGACAAAACTAGCTTTGTTGTTTTCACTAGCGACCGATCAATTCACCTGCGTAGGTCATCAGTAGATAAGTATACACCCTTGATTGGTGACAGGTTTCTATGGTTTTAGAAACCCAACTAACTTAACTACATGGAGGGAAATCAGAATCCAGTTGAGGAAGGTATGAGTCAAAGAGATGAGAAATAAGTGGTCTTTACTTTCCAAGTTCATTTTACAAAGAGTACACAAAACTAATTTTATGAACCATGACTTGACCTAGTAGAGTTCAATAGAAGACTCAAGGAAAGCACAGACAACATTAGGATTCTAACAAAAGACTATTCATCATAGGACAGGTTTAATGTCACATGGAATGCAAAAGATTAGAACCATTAATAAAGTATCTAATTTCTACTTCAACTTAAAAAAATAATTAAAATAAATAAAGTCAAAACAGGGTAGTAACCAGAATACCATTATAATCACATTAAATAGAAAGGCTTCTATCAACCTTTAAAGAATGTAACAAATACAGTATGATACGTTTTTAAATATTCAACTCAATTTTGTAATCTTTTTCATAAAAATGTTCCTCAGAATAGAGGCTTCAGACACCCATGAAAAAAAATCAGAAATCATTGTTAAAAAGTACCTTGTATTTGCTCTTAGGTATTTTAAACAAATGAGTATTATATTTCACATAAGACAGGTGGTACTTTATATTAGAATTATATAACTTTTAGATGTACGTACATTTAAATTGTTTTACTTTGAATTGCATCACATTTTACAAGTTAATTTTTATTTCTACTTTAAAAGGCTGACCAGGTTATTTGCCAATACAGTATTAGGATCAACAAATGTTGGACTGGACTACATTTAGTTATATATAACTTATCCAGTTTCACTAATACATGGTAAATGACACTCCTAATTGGTATTTAGATGTTGCTTTGAAACAAATATAATTTTATGAATGTGGTAAGAACCAGCCTTATTTGTTGTATGCTTTTTAAAAAATGAGCAGTACAGACAGCAAATACATAGCTCCTTACTACCTATACTTGGACTACCAAGAAATGAAGCTCAACTTTAGAAAAATACAATGCAAGAAAAGATTCAAGTTAAAAATATAGTCCTTTGGTTAAAAATCATCCTCTTTATAATATTCATTTGTAATCCAAACTCTCAGCATGTCCCACTAGCCCAAAGTAATCTAATGTCATTAATATTTGTTGTATTACAATGTTTTTTCAATCCAGTATTTTATAGAGGTCACTGGGTTGCAGCAAAATATTTTAACTCTAGGAAGAGTATATATAGTCTTCTTCAATAGCTCCTTTGACAAATGTCTTAAAAGATTTTTACTTTAAAAACCTCCGACACATGTAGTTTTCTTCAGATACTGTATATCCAAACTTTTTATAGAAACCAACATTTTGTGGTAGACATTCAAGGGTAATCTTATAACAGTTCAGTTTCTTGCTTAGCAAAGTAAGGGTTGATAATAACCTGAAATTTTAAAAAAGGGAGGGGAAAGGCACAGAGCATTTGTTAATAAAAATGGAGTTTAGTAACTTAATATGAATGAATATTACATGACATAAAATTTCAAGTTTATATTAGAAATAGGTTTAGGTCATGGCTTCTCAAATTGTAAGTGGATAATCATTTAAATCACCCAAAACATTTTAGTTTGTTTCAAATATACTTTAATTGATAATCTCCAGCCTGTTAATAAATAGGACAAATACTAAACACCCAAAGCCTCTTTAAAAATAAGTTTTAAGATTACTATTAACATTAAAGACTGTCAACCTTTTAAAAAATATGGCCTAGATTATTTTTTTATTTTTTTTCTAAATGTATTCAAACTACTTAGGAATAGTCAACATTCCCACATAAAATGGGTAAATAATAGCTTTGTTCTTTATCGTTTTTAAAGCAACTTTAGTATTTGTGATGGTATCTATCAGATTAACTCTGGATTGGTCTAATTAATATGAAGGAGAAACAAGCAGAAAAGTATACATCTTTACAAATCCTTAAAGAATCCAAATCCAGTATAAGAATGTTATTCTGTCTTAGAGGTAAAAAAAAAAAAAAAAAAACTACAAAAGATCTACAACAATTTACCTGAAGTGTTTTCTCATGTTTGCATAGACTTAAAAATCATATCAATTTGGAGACAGAACATCTTGATTGAAGTTATAAAATTATAAAAGTTGTGACTAAGTGAAGTGAACTAGAATACTAGAAATTGGTCTGTTTTGTTCACTGATGTATCCCAAATACTTTGAATAATATCTGGCACATAGCAGGTGCTTAATATTTATTAAGTGAATTTCTTAAAACTCAGTAGAGATAATGTTAAAAAGCAAGTTCTATCTTATAAAATAGGCAATAAACCTATGAAATTTATTTACATGTGTTTTAAAAGATTTCAGTAAATGTATAGAGGATTAAACAGCGAAGGCTGTTTTAGTATACGGGTTTCAAAAACATGTATACACATGACTTGTGTTCATCTATTGTTATCAGTATACTATATTGAATATTACAATTTTAATACAGTTTTTTCCTTTCTTAATATGTGTATACATTTTTTTTAGCACCATCTGTGTATGTTTCTAAAACTTAAGAGACTGAGAACATTTCCTTCTGTTTTTAAATATGACAAATTGGGAATCACTTGACTCGGCCAAAACTTTGTTTTCTACCAGTATGAGAATACTACTAGAAGTTAGTAACTTAAAGATATTACTGCCTGTAAAATAGTACACTTACAATTTCCAAACTATGGTAAAATTAATATAAAAATGCTTTATTTCTCCATTAAAGTCAGTCTAAGCTACAGAGTGAGAATGGGTTCATAATTAATGATGCCTAAAAAGTACTTCAAACAGGAAGTCATGTTTAATAGGTATCTTGGCAAAAAGCTGTAAATGGAAAGACAAAGAGCATCTAATTTATCCAGGGTTACCTTGTTTCTGCGTACTTACAATTTGCCAAGCTGCTTTCCTCGGCATTCATCACTAACAACAACATCTTCTACTCTTCCTCTCTGAAAATATTTACAATATTTAAAGGACTAAGCAAGTAGTTTTGTTTTTAGCTAAATCAACAAGTGACGATTGGTAAAAATTCATTGACAAAAATAAATGTCTGGTAAACTTGAACTTAACAATAACTAAAATGCAAACATTTTTACATCTTAATATATAGGAAATAATATAATGAAATCAACCTGTGGCCTAATCTTCTTGTGTCTATATCCGGAACCTCCCCACCCCATTGTTCTAAAGCAAACCTCAGAGTCCCCATCCCCAAAATGTAATCTTGTCATGAATGTTCTGTATGCACCATCCTACTCCTTGCCTAACAGCAACTTATTTTAGACATCCAGATACAATTTCTAGCACAGAAACCCCACCAAAATTCATAACTCATAGAAAACATTCCAGATGTTCCTATCTTATTAGATTACCTAGGCTTTCTTTACGATTTCATGTGTGTCATGGAGGAGGAAGAGGCTCTGTGGGCATTAGGAAAGAATATAGTATTCTGAACCCTTTACTACTTGGAAACTTGATGGGAATTTGTGTTAGTGTAGTATATCAAAAGTACTGTTTTTCAAAAAAACAGCATTAAGGATTCTAAACATTACTCCCGAATTTCTTGATGCTAACTTGGTTTCTCTATAGCTATACCAAATCTAATACCTTACAGAACAATTTTTAGCAAACATTTCATACTGTTAATACAGTTTCTTCCTCATAACTCAGGGCAACATAGCTCTTGTTTATAATGAAAAGCAATGAGAAAACAGATTTGTCTAATGCAGGGGTGTCCAAACTGCGGCCCACGATCCATTTTTTATTGGCTCACAGCAAATTCCAAAAATATATTTAGTTTACTTAAATAAACCAGGTGAGGCAATACGTACTTCACCTCGAGTGAGTGGCCCGGCTGTTTGTGTATTTTACCGAATATGGCCCTTGGTGAAAAACATTGAAAAAAGTTTGGACACCTCTGGACTAATGGAAACTCAATGTAGGTTTTGCTAGAAAACTCCTGTCCATTATAGCTCATAAGCATTAATGTGAACACGTACCTTAGCACAGGAATGGATGAATTTATGTTCTATTATCAGAGTTGCTGTAGCAACAATCTGTCCTAAAGTTACATCTTCCACAACTGTAACATAATAATCCCCAGATTTCTTCATGTGCTCAAAAGATTCTGTGGAAATTGAAAAACAGTGTTAGACATTAAACATTATTGAATGCTATTAAAATACTAGGATTAGCTGACTTCATTATTGAATCCTTAAAGCTATTTCACCATAGTATCTTACTCATATAATTTGTGTCTAAAAAAATTTATTTTAAAAAGGACCAAGTAGTTGAAATATCAACAATCAATAAATTGAAATATAGTCCATACATTTAAAAAATATGCTAGCAAAGATTAATACAGCTATTTTAGATGAACAGCACTTATAATACAAACATTAGGTTGGTGCAAAAAGTAATTGCAGTTTAACAGGTTAAAAACTGCAAAAACCGCAATTTTGTACCAACCTAATAAATTATAGATGTTGCCAATCTGTGACTAATGTATCATTACTTAGTTACTTTAAACAGATTTTTTCAACCTTTATACTCAACAGATAATTGAATGGAGCAAAACTTTGCAAATTTTAACAAGAGAATGTTAACATGGCTCCATTCTCTAATTTTTAGTCTTTGGTTTCAAAATAATTTGACGAAAGTAGTTTCCAGTTTTCCCCTTGTGATCTCAAGTGTTTCATGATTACATGACTTTCTTAGAATTTAGAATTGTTTTGTTTCCTTTGAAAACAAATTGTTTCCGCGAAAATAAGACCTAGCTGGACCATCAGCTCTAATACGTCTTCTGGAGCAAAAATTAATTTAAGACCCGGTATTATATCATATCATATTAATTATGTTATATTATATTAATTATACCCAGTCTTACATTAAAATAAGACCAGGTCTTTTATTAATTTTTGCTCCAAAAATACATTAGAGCTGATGGTCCAGCTAGGTCTTATTTTTGGGGAAATACAGTAGGTGATAAATTGGTCTCTATTTCCAAGTAATTTTCCCTACATCACAGAGCAAATAGGAGCAAAGACAGAATAAGTACTTTCAAGTTTGATTTTTAGTACTTATTGCTAAAATAACATGGTTTCTCATCTAATCTGATAATGCATGTAAAGAGGCATTCAGGAATAAAAACAGCCTAACAGTTTCATTCTAGATAGGGGTCTGGAGTAGGAAGAAATAAATTCAATGTAGAAAAACAATGAGAATCAGGAAATGATGATCTTCAACTCAGGAGGGTGAGACAGAGTACAAAACAAAACAAAATTACCCATTGAAGGAAATGAAGAAATTATAGAAAATAGGAAATGACTGTTAGAGCACTGCATGGAGTCAGGACGGTTCTGGTTCTTTCCTTACCAATAATTAACTACTTGTGATCTTGGGTGAGTCATTTGACTTCTCTTGACATCCATTCTCTCAAATATATTAAGGGGACGGGGGGTTGCACTGTAAAATAACCTGCTAATCTTGAAATTCAATATAAACAAAATATATACAACATATTCTCTTACATCTTTGATTTGGTGATTACATTTCTGTGAATAACCTAACCACATAAGGAAATAGTTATAATAAAACACAATCTCTAGAGCTGCCACCTAGGTTCTAGGTTACAGTAATTATCTAAAAGTATTTTACAAAACATGGTAATTACTACATTTGGATTCTAGAACAGTTTAGCCATGTTAAATATTTAAATAAGAAAATAGTCAATTTGGACTTCCAGTCAAGATGGCAGAGTAGGTAAATGCTGTGCTCACCTCTTCCCATGACCACATCAAAATTACAACTAAATTACAGAACCACCACCTGATGACTAGCTGAACAGAAGTCCTATAACTAAGGATATAAAGAAGCCACATCAAGACTGGTAGGAGTGGGGATGCAAAATAGGCTGGTCCCACATCCAAGTGTGGCAGTTAAGAATTGGGAGGAGTATGTTGGCTACAGAGGTTCCCCTTAAGGAGCAAGGGGCTCCAGCCCCACACAAGGCTGAGTGCAGACTCACTCACAAATTCTTGCTTAAGTTCCAGAGAAGGGACTGCAGCTTCAAAAGTGCCAGGAACCTGTAAGGAGGAACTGAATTGTCTGGCTTCAGGCACAGGGCTTTAGTCTCTGAGACTAAAGTGCCAGCAGGCACCATTGTTCCTTTGTTGAGCTCTCTTCCCACACTGCTGGCAGGCACAGGAAGGCACCAAATCTTAGTTTTCATCCACCTGGCTAACACTGCTCTTGTCCCACCCTGGTGATTCTCCGAAACGCCACTTCATCCAACTGACCCACCTGGCCCGAACCTCTTTCAGAGGCTAATCCACACAGGCAGCTGGCCTGTGTCCACACTGCCGACTTTTTAAAAAATCTCTCAGAGGTCCCCAAATAAGCAACAGCTGGCCTGTACCTCTTGCTAAGCAGCCCGAAGCCTAACACTAGTGTTAACCAGCCTCAGTTCACAGCATAACCACTCGGAGGTTCTCCAAGCCCAGCAGCATAGGCCGCTACTGATCTAGCCTGCACTAAGAGGCCCCAGAACCAACATACCTGGGGGTTGGCTTCAGGCAACACCACAGCACCACTCAATTAGCACCACAAATGACACACCCAAAGGGTGGACTTGGCAGGTACCAGAGCCCCACTAAAGCGAACCCCCTCTGTGGGGTCAGCCCCTGTACAATAGAATGTGTGCTGTGGTCACAGCCACTCAGTCTGAAGGTCTATTTGAAGAAATCTACTTGGAAAAAATAATGACAGAAAATTTCCCTATCTTGGTGGAGCAAATAGACGTACAAGCCCAGGAAGTGCAGAGTCACAAACAAGATGAACCCAGAGAGGCCAACACCAAGACATCATAATTAAAATGCCAAAAGTTAAATATAAGGAGAGAATCTTAAAAGTATCAAGAGAAAAGCAGTTAGTTACCTACAAGGGAGCCCCCATAAAACTGAGCTGATTTCTCAAAAGAAACTTTATCTCAAAGAAGAGATAAAGAACTTCCCAGACAAGAAAAAGTTGAAGGAGTTAATAACCACCAAACCAGTATTACAAGAAATATTAAAGGAATTTCTTTAAGAAGGAAAACTAAGAAATACGAATAATGAAATGGTAGTAACTACATACCTATTAATAATTATTTTAAATGTAAATAGATTAAATGTTCCAATCAAAAGATAGGGTGGCTAAATGGATAAGAAAACAAGACCCAAGAGTCCATCAAAAGATGTGTGGATAAAGAAGATGTGGTACATATATACAATGGAATGTAACTTGGCCATAAAAAATGAAATTTTACCATTTGTTACAACATGGATAGACCCAGAGGGTATTATGCTAAGTGAAATAAATCAGACAGAGAAAGACAAATACCATATGATATCACTTGTATGTATAATCTAAAAAAGTAAATGAACAAGCAAAATAGAGACGAACTCATAAATACACAGAACAAACTGATGGTTGTCAGCTGGGAGGGGAATTGGGGGGCTGGGTGAAAAAGCTGAAGGGATTAAGAAGTACAAATTGGCAGTTACAAAATAGTCACCGAGATGTAAAGAACAGTTTAAGGAATATAGTCGATAAATACTGTAATAACTATACATGGTGTCAGGTGGGTACAACACTTACCTAGAGATCACTTTGTAAGTTACATAAATGTCTAACCACTATGCAGTACACCTAAAACTAATACAATATTGAATGTCAACTATAATTGAAGAAAAACTTTAGAGACAAAAAATAGCTAATTTGTCATTTGAGTAATTTCCAGCTATTTGAACAAAAACATAAATAGTATACATTGAACATAGCTCTAAACAAAAATAAAATCTTGGTTCCCCTTTATTTCTTTTCATGCAGAAAAGAGGCCGTAGTACTTACTCATAAATTGTTCAGGGTTGACAACTCCAGTCTCTGTCAGCTGACCTAGTACCTTAAAAAAACCTAGTTTTGCAAAAACAGATTTCAAGTCATGAGAAGAGCAAATGAAAGCTGTATCAATCAAATGAAGCAATGTATAACATAAGCAGGTACGATTATGGGCGATTATTTTTTTCAAAAGTACAATGAATCATTCTTAAATTATTATTTGGAAAGGTCATACTGAAACCCATTATTCTTTCTATAATTACTACAGAAAACAAATAATAGGTTTTACTAATTTTTTTGCCTACATAATATTTTTGGAATAGTGCTAACCCTAATGTTTATAGAACGAGCATGTCCATTTTTCAGCGTAATTTGCATTAAACTCAATGCAAGGGATGCCTAATTTTCCCAAGTATGTGCTTTGATTTTACTTAAAAATGCAAGATTCTCAATGACCAAATATGATACTAAACAAAATTAAAAAATTGTTGAGACTACAATTTTTAAAGATTCCTGATTAATTTCATTAATGTTATCATAATGTGAACAGCAACATTTTAGAACTTTGAGAATCTTAATTTCTACAAACTCAATGATTAATTTGACCAAAATTATTTTCTTCAGATTTTGTAACAAAAAGAAAACTGTAAAAAGTTGATTTTTGATTACCAAAATTTAAGGAAATCATTTTGGAGAATTTATATATAAAAAAAAATTCAACAGGTAGACAAAACCTTTTTGCATCTTATTCAAGGCCAATTATGTCCACCCTCATTCCCCGTCCAGCTTCTTAGAGAAGATTCTTATGTGTCATCATTATACACTGTAATTTCACTTTATGAGACGTCTTTTGGCTTCTTATAGGAAGGAGCAGTACTGTACTTAAGTCATTTGAAATATTTCACAGTAATATCTGGTCTTAACCATGACACATAAACACTGAAATTGAGGGTCTCAGTCACTTTTAAAATTAAATACAAAAAATAGTCCAAAGTCAGTATTATTTTTTAAAATTATCGCCATCATCATTTTGGTGGAAAAAATAAAATACTACAGTTCTAACCAGAATTTGTATACTAAGTAAGTCCATACCTCTATTTAAGTCAGCAGTACAAAGAGGCCTCAAAACCAAACCTTCTCCAGGATGTGTTGGAGAAATGGCTGGAGAAAATGTAGCTGTATTCTGGCTCCAGTCCACTTCTTTGAGTAGACTTGGGTCAAACATAGGAGTTTCATCAGGTTTCATCTTTTCAGGAAGGTCTAAAATAAAATTTTAAATGTTAAGGCACTTTATTTAATAGAAGTAATGTTACTGTGAATGGCAAGAAAGTCAATTTCTTAATAAAAATTAATGCAATTGGAAAAATTCTTTAACAGATATGCAAGATATTTTAATTTAGCTGTGCTGAATTTTTAACATTAAATGCCACAACCAGAGATACATAGAAAACGCATGATTACTATCAAAAAATAAACAAGTGATTAAATTTAAAAGTTTTAAACTTTAAAATTTAGCCCACTTTAGGCACGTCTTTTCAAAGATTTTTACCTATGGGAATGCTGTGGATAGCTGAGTTTTCATGGGCTCTTACATGTTTTTACATTATTGTATTTTTATTATTGAGCTAAAAAAACAATAATAAAATTTTTGGTCTAAGTTGCCACTAAGGAAGACTTATTGGGCATATAACTTGGTTTTTTTATATGAACCACGAACTGAAAATAACTTATGGTAAACTGGATTAAATTACTTAATTACTCTCTGCATTCATTGTAATATTTGGTCTCAGCTATGTGATAAATTCACAACTAAGAGTATCTGCAGGATTTGTTTTCACAACATACTTTCTAAAACTATAATGTAAGTTTCTCAGCTGCATTTAAGCAGCTTAAAAATAGCCAGTGTTGGGATGGCCGGTTAGCTCAGTTGGTTAGAGTGTGGTGCTCTTAACAACAAGGTTGCTGGTTTGATCCCTACATGGCCCACTGTGAGCTGCGCCCTCCACAACTAGATTGAAACAACTACTTGACTTGGAGCTGATGGGTCCTGATGGAAAAACACACTTAAATAGATAAAAGTTTTAAAAAAATAGCCAGTGTTTTTCATGCTATTGAAAAATGATCAATTACGGTATTTTCCTCTCTTTTGAACATTCAGAAATTGGAAGGTTCTTACTTGGTGTGGTCTAATAAAACAGAGACTAAATAATATAAAGATAGAAGGGATGAAAGCATATCCAAAGTATAAAAACAGAAGGGAGCCTTCAGTGGAGCATAGAGTTCCTAGAAGAAAGTCTTCCTAACAATTACTAGGAGACTGTACAACAAACCCCAACTTTCATTTCTATCCTTATATCCAGTTAAAGAAACTATTCTATTTGATACCTGCCTCTAGCTCTTCTTCAAAAAAAGAATTTAAAGATATACATCCATAATATACTACCATAAAACAGGAAAAATTAAATCTATTTAATAACACAACAATTTCCCCAGTAACCTAACTTTCAGATGTTCCCTATTTCATACGTTACAGTATGCTTAAAAGCAGCTCTTCTTAACTTTTCCTTAAAGGTTGATTAAATTTGTGCCTATGTAACCTGATGCAACTATATAGGTAATGCTGTAGTGTAACAGGCTTTGGGAAGGTAGTGTGGTGTAACAGAAGTTAACACCATTCAGCACTTATGTTCCAGGCATTGTTCAAATAACTTACACACTAACTCAACACTGCTACAGGGTAGGGATGATTATTATCTCCATTTAACAGATGAGGAAATGCAAACACACATGTTAAGTAACTTGCCCAAGGTCACAAAATTAGTGGAGCCAGGATTTAAACATAGGCATGGACAGAGCATGAGCTCTGGAATCAGACTAGGTGTTCGAATGTCAACTGTGATCATGGCTAAGGTAAACTCTGAGAATCTGTTTCCTCTTTTGTAAAATGAAGTGGAAATTACTGGAAGGATGGAATGGATTACTGTATACAAGCACCTGATGGTGCATGGCAGATTGTAAGTGCTCACCAAGATATCCTTGAGTAAGCAATTAATTTAAAATTCATGTTTATAAATTCTTTTTTTTTTTTCACCTGTAAATTAATGAGTCAGGCACTGTGCTGGGTACAGGAGCTACAAAAAGAATGACAGGTTGTCTATTGTGTTTATGTTAATGCTAACTAAAAGTTAGCATTCTTGGATAGGAAAAAAGAAATTTTTAAAAATCATAGTTTATTATGTAGAATACTGTGAGGTTTTTTTCTCTTTTTTCCCTCCTTAAAAAGGACTCAGATCATGTTATACTCTAAACACTCACTACACCTGGCTCTAAGAATACTAAAGGAAGGAAATAAATTTTGATGATTAAAACAATCATTTATATCAAATTTAACAAGCTTACAGTCCATTTGAAACAGATTTTTTATAGGTTAATTTTACTGCATGCATTTTAGTATTTGTCCTTGATAACTGGGCCCCTGAGGGTTTTGTGTGTACTCTCACCTGAAAGATGGGTAACAGCGTCGTTTTTCAGGTATGCCAATAAACAGGTTAAATATTTATCAGTAAAATAAAATGTGTACATTAAATGCAGAAGCCAGAATGTATTAAGAATTTAAGTTCTTCAAGGTAACACACTATTTAAACATTTTGATATTCATGCTATTTACATACAGTTGCAACCATGAAGAAAGCTCAGAAGGGAATTTAGATGAACATTAAGACAATTTCAAGTTAACTAGCTTCCTTTTTCCTATAAAGTAGTCTGAGTTTACAATAAATTGTAGCCTATAAAACATGCAAAATAGGGTAAATAACTTCCAAGAGAGAGGAGGGAGGTACAGGGGAGAAGAACTTAGGATTATGAATACTTTTAACTAATGAACTTTAAACAGTAAATACTAACATTTTCCTGTGCATTTTTTCAACCAGATGGTCCCACTCCATGAATGATCATAAAAATAAATGACACTGGCTAACGTTTACTGAGCACTTTATATGTTAACTCTTAAAAATACAATGAAAGACATATCATTATTTTCCCCATTTTGCAGACCAGGAAGCAGGCACAGCATCTTGCTCAATATAACAGCCAATAAGGAAGAGTTAGGATTCAGGGCAACAGGGCCAGCTGCATGGGCACAGGACCTGTGCAGTTGGTTACACAGGACCCCATATTTGGTTTAATTCTCTGCTGCCCTGTCTTAAAATTTGTAATAGTTTTTTGACAAAGAGCCCTGCATTTTCATCTTGCATGGTTTACCACAAATTATGCAGCCATTCCTGCATGATTCCAGACTGTACTCTTAGTACTGAAGATAACTAGTGAAAATGAATTCCCTACTTTAGTGTACAAAAGTTAAAGAGGTCAAAAGCAGCTCTTGTAACCTATATTTGGAAAATAAGAATTTCAAACTAGTCTAGTCAAAATACATTAAACAAAGCATTCTGGATAGAACTAAGAGACCATTAACCAGGCAATCAGAAATATCAAAATGTTTTATGAGCTATTTTATAGAAACAGCCATACTTAAGGTTACCTTCTTTTATCTTACTCTATCCCCATATAGTAAAATTCTGCTGGTGTCCAATTAATACGCCGAACAAACTAAAGTAAGATGTGATTTGACACCAAATTTTCAAAAATTTTAGAAAAAACAAAATAGGTAAACTTATTTGATTTACAAAAGAAATATTTTAGCATCTTAAGGTGCCCCCAGGTACTCCAAAACTAGGAAATTTCAGCAAACGTAAGGGCACAGTTGTATGAAGCTGAATTTCATCATTATCACTGGGGTCTTATTTTACATATTTTAGATTAATTTTAAAAAGTAAACCCGTATTTCTCAAGAACTTCTCCTGGTTGACTGCCAAATTAGTATACATTTACAGGCCAGTATATGCCTGACCAGAGCTCAATAAATGCCTGGTGAATGAATAACGAATGGTGTAAGACTTACCTGGAGGTCACATTTCAGAAAATCCAGAAGAAAAAGATTCGCAAATCGCCACAAGTGATATCACAAAAATCATACACTAAATTTTTACTAGGAACACATCAGGTTTTCATTCACTTGACTATTCTTTGGACACAATTCTGGACACAATTCTAACAATTTACTTTCCTAGCCTCTATAGCCCACTAGAATACAAATGGGGAGGAGCTGCTACTAGAAGCAAGCAACTGAGAGCAACAAGTAATACACACTCGGAATGAAAATTTAAAAGCTGATAAAAAGATTTTAAAAACATAATCTAAAGCCAAACTAAACTCTTATATATTTCAGGAGCTCCTGGGACTTCACCACATTACTTTAGTACACGGTGAATAGGCGAAAGGGAGACTTGTGCTGTTTGAGACTAGGGTTCACCTACATACATTTTATAACAATTTCAATAATAATTTGACTAAAATTTTAATCTAAGGAACACTCCATTCGCTGATGATTTCAATAGGCCCGGCCATAATAACACTTCACTTGAAAATTTTAAAAAGTATTTCCTGGTCGTTTATTTGATCTTTATAATCGACGCATTCCCAGTCTATGGACGAGGAAACTGACGCAGGTGGAGCTTTCAGGAATTGACCCCAAGGTTAACACACACATGAGTAAACCGGACTAGAATGCTAGTATCTTGTTTTCCCATCTTGGAAATACCATATGCAAGCGACACCAACCTTTACATCATTGTACCAGGCAGGTATCTCTGTTTCCCCTATGCTAAAAAAATGCCAGCGAATCATGCCTAAAAAGAACTGAGCTAAAGGATTTCTTGAGATCCAGTCCTGGATTTGGTGATGAGTGGATATCTTAACAAAACCAATCCCATAATCGCCTGTTCAATTTTGTATGAAATTTAAGTTGGGTTTACATAAACGTTCTCTCTTACGGTATATAACAGAAATCACAGTACTCAGTGTTTCTAAAGGGTAGAAGCCCCGGGAAAAGAGACAAAGGATGTCCCTCCTTCCCGCAGTGAAAACCCCGATCTAGTTAGTGCAGATGATCTTCAGAGCAGGAGCATGTCCTCAAGTGGCTCACGACCGCCCTGGGGTGCGCCTCGGAAAGGAGCCGGGAAAAGGCCCGGGGCGTTTGTGCCCATTCAAAAACGATGCCGGCAGAGAACTGAGCAACTGTCTCGATCCCCACGCTAAAGCCCGGTGAGCTAAGAGTTAGTTTCGACCCTCGTTGCTGCTCCGGCCCTGCCAGGGACACCCTTGCATGGCTGGACCACTGGCCGTCATCCATAACCTCAGCTCCAGGCGCGTGTCCGCTCCACTTGCTCGGAACCGCGCTCTACAGCCCCCGTGTGCACCCAGCTGGCAATGATAAGCCCGGCTTCCCCAGCGGAACACGTCCGCTACCCACCCAGGGCCTAACTCACCTCGCCGCGGGGCTGGAGTAACACCTGTTTGATTAACCTCAAGGCAGGCCCACCTCCGTCCCCAGGACCCCCAGCCCAGCCCCACTCACCCGTAGAGGCCCCGCAGTCGGCGCTCCCCTCCTGGCCCGGCGGACTCTCACCCCTCCGGGTATACAGCACAGGATCCGGATCCTGCCCCAGGGCCAGCCCCACCTCCACCTCCTGCACCACAGTCGTCGTCGCCGCCACCGCCGCCAAGACGTGGCAGCGCCAACGCCTCCACCCCGCCCCCGCCCGCTTACGCACGGCCTCGCAGACGAGCGGAGGAGCAGAAGAGCGGAGGCGGGGACGCTTTCCGGGGGCGTGACAGGGGCGTGGCCTGCGGCTATAAGTCAGCGCGCGAGGCGGGGCGAAGACGTCCCGGGAACTCCACCCTCAGCGGCGGGGAGACTGAACCTGACGTTGCTCCCTACGGCCTTTCCCACGGCGTCGCTGTGTTAGTTCAGGGTAATTAATTCTACTTAGGAGTCAGCTAAGTGCTGTAAGTGGTGACTAGTGTGAACCTCAGATTCTCAGAGACCAAAGGCTCGGCTTCTTGCCTTCTTCATTTGCCCCTGGTTGCTCCTTTCTTTAAGTCAATCTATTAATTAGGACTTCGTCCAGTCACTGGCAGCTGAAGCTCCTCATCCCCAGTTTTCTGAGTCACAAATCCAGTCTCCATGAGGCCGCATTCTACTCTTTCGAGGCTGTTTTATTTCTC
Organism: Rhinolophus ferrumequinum; assembly: GCF_004115265.2. Lineage (NCBI taxonomy): Eukaryota > Metazoa > Chordata > Mammalia > Chiroptera > Rhinolophidae > Rhinolophus > Rhinolophus ferrumequinum. The sequence continues at coordinate 39,920,610 of NC_046289.1, read as the reverse complement.
CCCCAAATCCTTTTTGTATATGTGCTGCCGAAGCGAGCACCCTCAGATCCTTTTTGGATGAACATGGGATTAGGACCTTGGTTCTCAACTGCAGCGATTTTGCCTCCCAGGAGCCAATTGGCAACGTCTGGAGCATTTTCAACCTCATGTCCCGGGTGGAGGTGTTTCTGGCATTTCTCCAGATGATAGAGGATTATGGGTAGGTAGTTACAGACCAGGTATGCTGATAAACGTTTTACAATACATAGGACAGCTCCTCACAACAAATAATTATTTAATTATTAATACCTGGCCTGAAATGTCAGTACTGCTGAGGTTGAGAAATCCCGGGTTAGAAGAAAAACGAGCATTCTCTGAGCTCCCATTTCCAAAGCATTTTACCTAAGTAGCACGTGTACCCATTTTACTGATTAGGAAACAGGTTCAGAGATGTTAAGTAATTTACCAGTTATGTAACTCCACTTTCTTGCCTTGTGGCATACATTTCAACTTGTTGAATTTGCCGAGTATTTTAAACAATATTGTTCAAAGAATTTAACACCATATATATAGTCTGCCAGAAATTATATTTTTGCTTGTGAGACTTAAATTTCAGTTAACTCTTTACTGATTCATGCAATTTCAAAGCTTAAAACACGAGTGAGGCAGATGGCATCCCCATCTCTGTATCCATCCTTGTTTTTACACGTACAAAAGAATATATGACATAAAAATAAACACCACTAATCTTAAGAAATATATAGCCTTGTTTTCTTACCAGACTTCTTGCCCGGTGTTTGCAATGAGTTTTTCCACAGCAACAGAATCCTTATAATTTAGTAAGTGAAACAATTATAAAATGTATCACAGAATACAGAGGTTCTAAGAGGTACTCCAAAAGATCTCCTGCATTCCAAACATTCTCCTTCTTACCCACTTTGCGCAATAGGAACTTAATTTCTTCTTAATAGTCCAATTTAGTCACTCCAATCAGTTCAGTGGTCCTCTTTACCTGTTGGTTTACTTGCATTGAGGAGGCCAATGTAGCCTGGTGACAATCTCAACTACTTTAATAGAATCATTGGTGTGTCCTCTAATGATTTTTATTTTATGGAATTTTAAAAATTGCGATATAATTGACATATAACGTTTTATTAGTTTTAGGTGTACAACATAATGATGCAATATATGTATTTCTTGCAAACTAATTACCAGAACATGTTTAGTTAACATCCATCACCACACAGTTACAAATTTGTTTTTCTCTTCTGAGAATTTTTAAGATCTACTCTCAGCAATTTTCAAATGTATAATACAGTAGTATTAACTATAATCACCATGCTGTACATTATATCCCAGGACTTATTTATCTTATTGACCAGAAATTTGTACCTTTTGACTACCTTTACCAATTTCACTCACCATCCCTACTTCTAGAAAACTCTAATATGTTTTCTGTATCTGAGTTTTTTTAAAGATTCCACATATAAGTGAGATCATACAGTATTGTCTTTCTCTGTCTTATTTCACTTAGCATAATGCCCTCAAGTTTCATCCGTGTTGTTGGAAATCACAGGATTTCCTTCCTTTTTATGGCTGAATAGTATTCCATAATATATACCACATCTTCTTTACCCATTCACCTGTTGGTTGATACTTTGGTTGTTTCCATGTCTTGGCTATTGTAAATAGTGCTGCAGTGAACATAGGGGTGCAGATACCTTTTCTAAATAGTGATTTCACTTCCTTCAGATAAATCCCAGAAGTGAAATTCCTGGGTCATCTGATAGTTCTACTTTTATTTTTTGTTGGAAACTCCGCTGTTTTCTATAGTGGATGCACCAATTTACATTACCACCAACAGGGCACAAGGGTCCCCTATTCTCCATATCCTTGCCAACATTTGTTATTTTCTGTCTTTTTGATAATAGCCATTCTAACACTTGTGAGTTGGTATCTCATTATGGTTTTGATTTGCATTTTCCTGATGATTAGTGATGTTGAGCACCTTTTCATGTACCTGTTGGCCATCTGTATGTCTGTTTTAGAAAAGGTCTATTCAGATCTTCTGCCCATTTTTTAATCAGATTGTTTGGATTTTTGCTATTGAGTTGTATGAGTTCTTTATGTATTTTGGATATTGGGAGTTTTTTTTACTGTTGATTCAATCTTATTGATTCAGTCAGTCTGTTCAGATTTTCTGTTTCTTCATGATTCAGTCGTAGTAGGTTGTATGTTTGTAGGAATTTATCTATTTCTCCTAAGTTGTCCAATTTGTTGGTGTATAATTGTTCATAGTAGTCACTTATGATTCTTTGTATTTCTGTGGTAAAGTTGTAATGTCTCCTCTTTCATTTCTGATTTTGAGTCCTCTCTCTTTTTTTCCCCTTGGTAAGTCTTAGCTAAATGTTTACCAATTTTATCTTTTCTATTGTCTTTTTAATCTCTATTTCATTTATTTCCACTTTGATCTTTGTCATTTCCTTCCTTCTACTAACTTTAGGTTTAGTTTGTCCTTCTAGTTCCTTAGGTTGTTTATTTAAGATCTTTCTGATCTCTGTTGGCATATATCACTGTGGATTTTCCTTTTAGAACTGCTTTTGCTATGTCCCGTAAATTTTGGTATATTGTATTTTCATTTTTATTTGTCTCAAGGTATTTTTTGTTTCTCTTTTGATTTCTTCCTTGCCCCCATTGGTTGTTCAGTAACATGTTATTTAATCTTTATATATTTATGAATTTTCCAGTTTTCTTTTTGCAATTGATTTTTAATTTCATACCGTTGTGGTCCAAAAAAAAATGCTTTATATGATTTTGATCTTCTTAAATTTATTAAGACTTGTTTTATGGTGCCGCATATGATCTATCTCAGAGGCTGTTCCATGTGTGCTTGAGGAGAATGTGTATTCTGCTTTTGGAAAGAATGTTCTGTAAATGTTCTGTAAATGTCTGGTCAACTTGTTTAAGTTCAATGTTTCTTCATTGACTTTCCATCTGGATTATCTGTCCATTGATGAAAGTTGGATATTAAAGTCCCCTAGTATTATTTTATTACTATCTGTTTCCTCTTTATGTCTGTTAATATTTGCTTTATATATTTAGATGCTTTTATGTTGGGTGCATAAATATTTACAAATCTTATATCCTCTTATTGGATTGACATCTTTATCATTATATAATGACCTTCTTTGTCTTTTATTACAATTTTGTCTTAAAGTCTATTTTGGTTGATATAAGTATAGCTACTCTAGCTTTCTTTTGGTTTCATTTGCATGGAATATCTTTTTCCATCACTTCATTTTCAGTCTGTATGTGTCCTTATATCTGAAGTGAATCTTCTTGTAGGCAGCATATAGATGGGTCTTGTTTTATTATCCACACAGCCACTCTATGTCTTTTGATTGGAGAACACAATCTATTTACATTTAAAGTAAGTATGTACTTATTGCCATTTTGTTCATTGTTATCTGGCTGTTTTGCAATTCTTTTGTTCCTTTTTTCTTTTGATTTCTTCCTTTGTGACTGGATGATTTTATGTAGTGGTATGCTTAGATTCCTTTTTCTTTATCTTTTGTGTATCTGTTATGGAATTTTGCTTTGTGGTTAACATGAAGCTTACATAAAACATCCTATATTTATAACTATCTATTTTAAGTTGCTAACAATTTAAATGTGAAAGCATTCTAAAGCTCTACATTTTTACTCTCCCCCCAGCATTTTGTTTTTGATGTCACAATTTATATCTTTTTATTTCGTGCATATATTAACAAATTATTGTAGTTATAGTTCTTAGTACTTTTGTCTTTTAACCTTCATAACTAGATTTATCATGATTAACCACCACCATTACATTAGATTATTCTGAATTTAACTGTATATGTATCTTTACCCATGAGATTTATACTTTCATATGTTTTCCTGTAACTAATTCATATCAGCTTAAATAAGTACCTTTAACATTTCTCAGAAGGCCAGTCTAGTGGTGCTGAATTCCTTCAACTTTTGCTTGTCTGGAAAACTATCTCCTTCAATTTTGAAGGACAACTTTGCTGGGTAGAGTACTCTTGGTTGGCAGTTATTTCTTTCAGCACATTGAATATATCATGCCACTCCCTCTGAACTACAAAGTTTCTGCTGAAAAATCTGCTTAGAATGTTATAAGGGTTCCCTTGTACATAGCAAGTTGTTTTTCTCTTGCTGCTGTTAAAATTCTCTACTTGTCTTTAACTTCTGACAAGTTAATTATAATGTATTTTGGTGTGAATCGCTTTTGGTTCATCTTGTTTGGAATTTTCTGGGATTCCTGGATCTGGATGTCTGTTTCCTTTCTAGGTTAGGAAAATTTTCAGCCATTATTTCTTTAAATCAATTTTCTGCCCCCTTTCTCTCTTTCTTCTTCTAATGGGACTCCTATCATGTAAATGTTAGTCTGCTTGACGTTGACCCATAGTCCCTTAAGCTATCTTCACTTGCTTTCATTCTTTTTTCTTTTTGCTCCTCTGATTGGATGAATTCTACTGCCCTGTCTTCAAGTCACTGATCTTTCCTTCTGCTTTATCTAGTCTTATGTTGAGCCCTTCTTCTGAATTTTTCAGTTCTCTTATTGAATTCTTCAGCTCTCTAATTCTGTTTGGTACTTTCTTATATTTTCTGTCTCTTTGTTGAAATTCTCGTTTTGTTCATGCATTGTTCTCCTGACCTCAGTGAGCGTTTTTATGACCATTCTTTTAAACTCTTTATCAGGTAAATCACTTATATCTGTTTTATTTTCTTGAGGTTTCATCTTGTTCTTTCATTTGAACATTTTCCTTTGCTTCTTCATTTTCTTTGACTCTCTGTGTTGGTATCTATTTGTTAGATTAAAAAGCCACTTCTCTCAGTCTTGAAAGAATATTCTCACGTAGGAGATGAAACTTATAGTTCTACTCTCCCCTAGCTGTAGGTTGTTTCTCAAAGCTTTGCGATTGTCCAAGCAGCCTTTTTTGTTCTTAGTGGCTCCCAGTAGCTGAGGATTGACACCTGTCAGTGTTCCAAAGAGAAAGATTTCAGTCAGCATCTAGATACAGGATGATTAGAAGCCAAATCCTTAGGCGATATCTTTTAAAGCATGCCAATATACCTCTTTTAGGGGAAGACTTTGAGATGGGCATTTCTGTCTGCTCCTTCTGTACTGAGCCGTGGGAAGGCTAGCCAGTTAAGAACTGTTTCGTCTTTTGCTACTGTCCACAAGCTCCTTTCTTGGACACACCAGCGACCTGAAGCTGGATAGAGCGCAAAGATGATGCCTGCCAGCCTAACCATTTTTGGAGAGGATTCAATAGGTCCTTAGATGTGTGTGAAATTAGAAGACTGCCCATCAGGCTGCAGCTATTAAGATAAACTAATAACTTCTTTTATAGAAAGACTGGGTCAGTCTTCTACCCGGAAGGATAGATCGTTAAGAATTATTTTGCTGTTATTTGTTACAGATCTGTGCGACCTGCAGACGTAACTCCTATTGGCCACCAAAGCCAGCAGTCAAGGAGCATCCTCTGGGTGGCAGATGCAAAAACCGTTGTGCCAGATATCTGCATAAATTCCTTCGCCCCTCAAGCCAAAGCTTCTAAGGTAAGCAAATAGCGTTTTTCATGGAAAGACTGAGTGCCTTTTGATCTTCTGCCTTTGCACTGGGCTCTGGGAGTTTAGCCACGGTGAGTTCCTGTGAGCCCTTTCAGAACTGTGTTTTATTTCGTGATAGCCTTGTGGGTCTTGTAGATTAAAGCTCTGTTGGCTTTCAAAGCTAGATGTTTTGGGAGCCCATCTCTCAGGTAGAAGTCTTAAAGTTGTGGTACCAGCTATGAGGTACCCTTTGCTCCTCCGGGAGAAACTGAGAATTTTGAGTTCCCTCCCAGTTGTGTGTTACTGCGCCTGGTGTGGGGTTTATGGTGAGTTTGTGTCTTAGCCTCTTCTACCCATTTCAATGTGGGTTTTTTCTGGTTTGCCATTGTGTAGGATTCGCTCAGCTAGTTTGTGGATTTCATTAAGAGGGAATTATTCCTTATGTAGAGGTAGATTTTGTGTATCTGTAGGAGGAGATGAGTTTGGGAGCCTTTTACATTGTCATCTTAAACCAGAAATACATCTTATGGATTCCTACAAGAAATGCTATATCACCAACATTTTTGATGTCACAGATACTGATGTTGTATGGAAATACATGGATATCAGTTATTGATTCCAGAAATGATTCAGGAATGTTGGACTCAATGAGAAGTTTTAAGAATACCTTAACCAATTTGTTTCATTCATATTTTCCACTTAATGTTTGCACAAGAATTAGATATAACAATTCATGTCTAATTAAGTATAAAGAGCTATTTTATTAAGTATTAATTAAAAGTTCCAAGTGAAATGGAAGCATGTATTGTTGTGTTTAATTGGCCACATTGTTTCTTTCTTAGTGGCATGTAAATTAATGGTGCATTGTAAATGTGTCTTAAGATTTGAAGTGATATGGAACATACCTTAAAATAATAATTCTATAAACATGTTCATAAATTATTTTATTCTCATATGAATACTGTAAAATATTCATTATTGAATATTGGCGGTCATTATTGTTTACATAGGCAAATGAAACTCAGGTAATTTTAATTTTCTTATAGATGAGGATATATTTTATTTTACAGACTTTTGAAATTAAGCTAATAAAATAGTTCAGTAATTTGTTTTCTATAACGTTAAGCCACAAATATAGAGCGTTTCTACTGTTGAGCAGATAATGTTACATAATGCCACTTTTTTGAAAATGAAAGATAGGGGTTAAGGATAGGGAGATTTATGTGTGAATTTAGGAAACACTGAGATATTCCTGGAAAGGAAGCAAAAGATCAAACTTGGGAGAAATGTAGTGGTATGGAAAATATCTCTAATCGAGGCAAAGTGCTTTTACGATATTTATTATCATATTATAGATTTAGGTCTTGTCTTTCAGTCCTTCAAAGGTGACTCATTTTCTCCTAGATACTGTGCTTTCAAATTATACAGTTGTTTGGTAGTCAGGTTCTTGCTTCCAAGCAAAAAAAAAACCAACTCTGGAAGGATTGTTAGTTTACAGAATCAATGGAAAGTCTCAGAAAATAATAAAGGCTAAGAGAGTCTAGGCAGCCAAGAAGACAGCCACGGTCATGCTATGGGAATATGTTTATTAGATTGCCATCCCAGAATACTCACCATCACAGTACTGTACTCAGGTGACATGTCTGCCCAGAGTCTGGGACAACCAATATTTTAGCCTTTCAGTTTCCTCCTGTCAAGAGTTACACATTTTTGAATTTCTAAAATGGGGAATTCATACTCTGAGCAGCCAGAAAAGCTACAGGTACATTTGATTATTATATGTCATGCCACATATATTTTGTTTAAATATGACTGAATAGAACATTTTAAATATACATTTAATAAAGCCACTTTTAGCTATAAGGAGTTTTATGATTATTGCTTTTCTTTTAAGGAGTGGTATTAAGAAGTGGAAAACCTGCAAAACATCCCTAGAACTCCAACCTTCATCCTGCTATGGGCATGGCCATTTTATTAACTTCTTTCTTACCAAAAGTTAAAATATGTAGGAGTATTCTCCCTCCAAGAAATCTAATCCAATTTTATTGTAAAATATAATATGATTCACCTTATTTGCTGGAATTCACCTATAAAAGTAGGTATGCCTATAGATGGTAGAAAGTCATTTTTAAACATTCCTTGATTACACCAAGCTCCAGTGGCCACTTGACTTCCATCTCTGAATTCATAGTCTTTCAGTATCTAACATATAGTTTATCTGTTTGTTTGTTTTTTACTTACTGCAAAGGTAATGAACAATTATTTAAAAATTTGTAACATTACAGAAATACAAAACAAAGAATGATCAATCCCCATAATCTTGCTCTCAGGAATAACTCCAGTTAATAGCTTGGTTGATCTTACTCCAGACTGCCTACGTTCCATTTCCAGCTTTTCTATTTAGCTGGCAGTCTTGGGCAAATTATTTGTCCTCACACTGCCTCAGTTGCCTCATCTCAGTGTAATAGCACTGGCTTCCAGGGTTTGGTGAGGGTGTTAAGAAGAATATGTAAAGTGTTCAGCATAGTTTTTGGCATATAGTAAGTGCTTAATAAATGCAAGTTTTTGTACAGGTATTACTCAGGATAGGGTAGATTATGTTGAAGTAACAGACAGTAAAATCTCAGTGGCTTAACACAACAAAATTTGTTGCTAATGCTGCATGTTTTACACAGATTAATAGGATGTTTTATCCATGCAGTCACTCAGGAACCCAGGGTACTGGAGACTCTACCATGTTGTGGTCATATTCTGCAATAAATGGCCCCTTTAGTTATAGCAGTGAAAAGAGACTATAAAATCACGCTTGGAGTTTTCACTGCCTCAGTCCATTGCTGACATACTCCACTTCCAATTACAATTTATTGGCCATAACTAGTAACCCTAGCTTTGCCCAACTGCATGTAAGCTGGAAAATATGGAGAGTGGAGTGCAGAATATTTGGTGAGTGCTTAAACCTCTGTTGCAATCTGCTCTTTTCCACCCAGGATGGTATACTTTTCCAAACTGTGTTGCAATTTTTCCGTTTTCTTTTTCTTTTTTTTAATGTAATATGTCATGGACATCTCCCCATATCAATACATATTTATTCATTTATTGACTATTTATTAAGCCCTTCTATGTGTTTGAGGTAAATTCTGAAAGATATGAAGAAGTGAGCCTTGTGAATATCTAGAGGAAGAGGATTCCAAGAAAATAAAACTACCAGTGTGGCTTGATGACATGTACATGACGATGCATTTTCCTGTTTTGTATATGTTTAAAATTTTTCATAAAAAAGTAACAAAAAGTGTTACTGGAGAGCAGGCCCTTCTCAATTATGTTACCAGAGAGCAGACCCTTCTCGGCGCGGTGTCCAGTTTCTTAACATCTTGAGCAAAGAATTGAAGGAGACACAGAAATACAGTGCTGAGAGAATAGTTTATTAGAAGAGAAAGTACACTCTAAAGGGATAAAAGCGGGCCTGAGCAAAAGCGTGGCTCAAATGGCGCCAACTGGTGAGAACTTGGAGTTTTTATTTCCTTCTCTTCTAGAATGGGCTTCTCTTCTCCAGGTGTGGGTCCACTGATAGGCACCTGTGATTGACAGGAGACTATTACCTCATCTTTTTTTTTTTTTTTTAAAGATTTTTATTGGGGAACAGGACTTTATTGGGGAACAGTGTGTACTTCCAAGACTTTTTTTTTCCAAGTCAAGTTGTTGTCCTTTCAATCTTAGTTGTGGAGGGTACCATTCAGCTTCAAGTTGTTGTCCTTTCAGTCTTAGTTGTGGAGGGTGCAGCTCAGCTCCAGGTCCAGTTGCCATTGCTAGTTGCAGGGGGGCGCAGCCCACCATCCCTTGCAGGAGTCGAACCGGCAACCTTGTGGTTGAGAGGATGCGCTCCAACCGACTGAGCCATCGGGGAGGCAGCTCATCTCAAGGTGCCCTGTTCAATCTTAGTTGCAGGGTGCGGAGCCCACCATCCCTTGTGGGACTCGAGGAATTGAACTGGCAACCTTGTGGTTGAGAGCCCACTGGCCCGTGTGGGAACCAAACCGGCAGCCTTTAGAGTTAGGAGCATGGAGCTCTAACTGCCTGAGCCACCAGGCCGGCCCCTATTACCTCATCTTTTTAAAATGCACATATTCTTTCCCAGAATTCAGTCTGTTATAATAATATTAATGAACTTCTGGGCATATATATAATATTATAATAAGGCCCAAGTGAAATGAAGGTCATTGTGGCCTTTACTGCACAGGTGTGAGTGACCAGTCTGATCTAATTAGATATTTTGTATCCTTTAGCTTCCTCATAGTGATTGAAGCTTATAGTAAATAAGAGAAAGATTTGGGCCTGGAGGGGAGGTCTTCTGGGCAGTTGCTTTCCGTAGGCTGTGTCGAATGTGTAGGAATGTTTGGAGACCCCATTCCTATCTCTAACTGCCTGCCTTATGTCCCCCTTGAGAGATGTGATCCCCATAAATTTCTATGGGAAGTTGAGGGACATGAGATGTTTTCTGTAGTTGCTTCCTGCTGAATGTGGCCGTTGTCCCTCCCTGTCGGGGATTCACAGAACTCTTGCCCTGTCTGATCTTAGATGAGGGGAAGGAGTCTTGGGATCCTCCCGGAAGGTTGTGTTGACCTCTTTGGACGGGATGTCCTAGAAGTCTTGCTGGGGCATCGTTTGTATCCCATCGGTCCCTAGATGAGAAAAGATATTTTGATTAAACAGTTAAAAGTGTTCACCCAAGAAACAGAACCCCAAACCACAGACGCAAGGTGGCTGTGTGATGGAAAGTATTTAGCTTCATGGAGCCTGTGGCCTTTTTCTCTGGTTTCACCAGTCATTTAGGTGGCATTGTTCACCCAGGAGCTGAGCCTGGAATGGGCTGGAGCAGGGGGCAGGGGACTGCCTATGATTCAGGCTCGGAACAATCTTCCATTTAAGATTAAAAAGCTGATTTGAAAGGTTATTAAGATCAGCAACTAGGGAGCTAAGAAACTAGGGAAGAGAAGACTTAAAATTCCTATAGTAGGGGGCCTCTCGTGTATCAAAAGTAGTCCTGGTTGTAAAGCTTGCATTCAGATTTTATATCTGCATTTTGGAGAAAAAAAATAATGATAGAAAATTTAATAGATATTCTCAATTTCCTAAAAAAAATAAAAATAAAAAGATTTTATCAATTTGCCTCCTCAGAAACAATGTTTTATGATAACGTCCTCATTAACTCTGGCTACTATACAATCTAGACTTGGTTAGAGATTGCTGTTTGTCACTGCATACACAATTGTTGTTTATGTTAGTCTGATCTTTCCAATTATTTGTTAAGCTCTTAATTGCTAAAATTTTTATATCCCTTTCTATCATTCCCTTTAAAGTGATTAAAGATATAACAAATTTTCTATAAAAATTATAGATTGAGAAGTAAAATGTAGTGATGACTTTATTAAATTTAACCTCAGTTCTTATATCATTTTACTGTTTTGAGAATGTAAAAGAAAAAAAGTAAGCTGCACAAAAGTTTATACCCACAAGCAATTTAAGTTTTGAGCGTTAGAGACCTGATTCAAACATATTTTAGGTATTTTTTTCAAGTAATTGGCCAGATGTGAAGTACAATTTGAATAGAGACCTTTTTTAGTTATATACTTGTCATGATTCTTCCACTGAAAAATTTGTTCTTTTGGTAGTTTACTTTCTGTTACCATAGAACTAGGCTACATTGCACAAACACTTTGAGTAAATTCTGTCAGTTTTTCCTTAAGATGACCAAGAGTTCAATAATAAGATGACTGTGATTGAAGCAAAATAATGAAATCAGCCTTGTTCAGTGCAGAGTTTACTGGACTCTAACTTATTTGGCTAGATTGTGAGGTCACGCCCAGACACCAAGGAGGAGTGTTACTAAAAGATCATTCACCTACCGCAGAACCACCCTGCATTTATGGAAAGTCGTGACAGGCTATTCAATCAGTGAGGAAGACGCTTGTCAGAGACAAATTTGTCAGTGTTAGTCATACAACTAGAACATAATGTTTAAAGGGAAATACATGACACTGCTGGGAAGCTATGTTGGAAGAGCTGTGGCCAAAGAAAAGAGAATTACAAATTTAGGGAGAATTGCACTTACATAATATAGATAACTTGGGAGCCCGGTGTATAAAAAGTTTCATTTTCATATTTTATTTCACCTTAGTTATGATCTATTTTATGTGAGGCAAAATCTCTATTTTGAGAACAATGTCATTACCTCAGGAAGGAAGGATTACTGCATCAGGCTGACGTTCAGTTGGAAACATTTTTAGGATTTGGAATGATTAATTTTTAGTATCAAACTGTTTAACCATAGGCCTTACCTAATCATAAAAACATTTTTGGAAGAGTGGCCATACCTCAGTGTCAAACACAGAAAAGGCTTCATTAAAATTCACAGGTCTCCAACCTGCTTGGAGACCACAAACAGTAATTTTGATCTCTGAACATCAATTTCCTCATCTGGAAAATGGAGACATAGATTATGATTATCTTTCTTCTACATTTTCCTGGTATGTTCTGAGCCTAGTTCTTCAAAATCCTGAGCCTCGTTCTTCCAGGCAGAAACCCAAGCACATGGAAAAATAAATAATAATAAAAAGAACCACACATGGTGCCCTCAAAAAGAATGTTCCCCATGTTAATTGCTAGTCCTCCTCCCAAGGGAGAATTTCCTTAGATTTCTAGGTGAGGATTAGAGCTTTGCTTTACACTCCTCTATCATGTCACCAATGCTGTGTTCAATCATCCTTCATTTATTCATTCTTTTTGTGAGTTGATCGTTCACCAAATATTAATATCCAACCATGTGTCAAACAGTGTGCTAGGGACTGGAGAGAAAAAGCGGAATAAGATAGCCATAGTTCCAGCCCTCAGGGAACTCATAATAGAGCAGGGGAGACCCTCATAGACCTGAGTTTATGCAGAAGTAGTACAGGATGCTATGGGAGCTTTCAGCAGGGGATTACTTTACCCACTGGCGGGGGGTCATAGTGGGTTTTAGCAATATCAAAGCTAAAACAAGAAAAATAGGAGTTGGCTAAGCAAAGAATAGAGGGGAAAGTATTTTAGGCAGAAGGAGCAGCACTGAATTGATTTTGAAATCTGTACTGGAAGGAAAGCCAACATGGCTACAGTGTAGAGAGACAGGATCCAGATCTCAGAGGCCTCATTAAGCATTTGGTCTTTATTCTCAGAGTAATGGGAAACCACTGAAGTTTTTTGTTCGTTTGTTTTATATATTTATGCAGGAAAGTGACATGATCACTTGCATTTTTAGAAGCTCATTATAGGCACTATGTACAGAATGGAGGAGAGGGTGGCACACCAATAATATATGTAGGTAAAGCAATTAGGAGGCAGTTGGAGGAAATGGATTAGGGGATTGGCAGAGAAGAGGAGGCAAAGTGGACTGATTCAAGAGATATACAAAAGACAGAATCAAGGGTGACCTTTATGTTTGCTTTGCCTGTCTGAATTGGGAGTGCCTTCTGATGTGAGGTGCAGGGAGGCGAGCCCAAGGAGAAAGCAGCAATATTTCTAGGTAGAAGAGGCAGAGATCAGAATTTGGGCTGTGGAGGTGGCTGTAATTTGTGACAAATGACAGAGCTGTGAAGAGGGGACTCTCAAAGGTTATCTTCAGAACTATGGCTAAGTGCTTGGCTGCACATGTGCAAGGCAAGACCATGTGAGGCCTACCAGTAGTGACTGTTAGGGAACTGACAGCTTAACAGAAATACCAGTGCTAGAAGATTGTGGAATTCCAGTTCATGGAGAGATCTTTTTGAGTGCCTTGGGAATTCAACTGAACCCCTAGTAAGGTCCATGCTCTAGAACTAAGGATAAAACCAAAATAAGATCAAGGTTAAATCACAGTAATTAACAACCGGCCAGAATGAAACTCAAGACTCTTTAAGGAGAGACAGTAAATACAGTTCCTCACAATGTAGCAGCCAAAATTGTTTCATGTACAGTAAGAAATTATTAGATAAGTATCTCAGGAGGGAGGGAAACGTGACCCTTAGTCAAGAGACAAAATAGTGAATAGAAATAGAGATGACCCTAGATGTTGGAATAAGTGGGCATGAACTTTAAAGCATCTATAAGTATATTCAAGGGTTTAAAGGAAGAGATGGAGTTTTTAAAAGTAGGAGTGAACAGATGGGGAATCCCAGCAGAGAAATAGAAACTAGGAAAACAGAACTGAATGGAAATTCTATAACTGAAAAACTGCTAAACAGAGCTTACAAAGAAACTTACCTTAAAGGCTTCTATTAGAAACAAAGAAAGGCTAAAAATTAATGCTCAGAGCCTAAAACTTAAGTTAGAAAAGAAACAGTAGAATAAACAAAATAGAAGGAAGGAAACTAAGAATAAGAGGAGAAACTGATGACATAGTAAACAAATTTGTGCAGTGAAAATCCTAAATGAGTTCAGGTAGAAAATGGAAACTGACAGTATATAAAAGAGATAATACATCATTATAAGGATTAGTTTAATATTAGATAAAAACATGTTTGATAAAATTCAATACACTTATGATTTTTATTTTAAAAAGCTTTTTAACAAACAAGGAATAAAAAGGACCTTTCTAACCAAATAGAGGTTATCTACCAAATACAGCATTACCCTTAATTTGATATGTTGAAAGCATTCTCTTTAACCTCAGGAAGAAGACAGGTGCAATAAAGGAGAACAGATATAATGGATCTCAGGAGGTGAAAGATACCCCTGAAACTCAGCAATACTGTAGTCCAATCTAAGGAAATGAAGAGATGTATCATGTTTATCAATTATAAGATTCAATATTTTTTAAATCAGTTCTTCCCAAATTGATCTATTGATTTAATGCTATTCCGATAAAAATGCAAATGAAATTTTGTGTGTCTGTGTACAACTTGTCAAACTATATAAGTTATATGTAAGAGCCAAAAATATACTCTTGAACAAGATGTGAAGATGTGCCTTACAGATTACCTTATTAAAAAGTTATAGTAATTAAGGAAGTGTGATACTGATTCAGGGATAGAAAACTGACCAATGGAACAGAATAGGATATCCAAACAGGACCCACCTATATGGAAACTTTATTTGTGGCAAGCTTGTTTTGTAAATCAGTGAAACAAAGAATGGACTTTTAAAAGTGTTAATATAATTTAAAACATTAGACCTCGGCCTCCAACCATGCACTAAAATAAATTCCAAATAGATCAAAGGTCTAAACGAGAAGGGCAAACAATAAAACTCTTGGGAAACTATATAGAAAAATATTTTATGGGTTTGGGGTCCAAAAGGATTTCTTTTAAAAGATCCAAAAAGTGTAAATTAAAAAGCAAAAGATAGCAGCCCTTGCAGCTGCAGAGAATGGATTGGAAGGGGACAAAAGTGAAACCTGATGGAACAGCTAGGTACATTACTTTTCAATATTCATGTGCGTATGGGTAACCTGGAGATCTTGCTAAAATGAAGTTTCCGGTGTGGAGGTCTGAGATCCTGCTTTTCTGTTAAGCTCCCAAGTGATACTGATGGTATTGGTCTATGGCCCACACTTTGGGTAGAAAGCTGCTGGGAGACTGTGCAGTATCTAGGTGACAGATGATAGCGATTCAGAACAGGGTCATGGCAATAAAGATGGAGAACAGTAGATGGATCCAAAATATCTTTCACGCTGGATTGGGGAAAAGGAACATCAAGGTGGGTTGCAATCTTCTCCTCTCACCACCCCCGGTCCCCCTTTTTAAATGAGAATTCTCACATAGGAAGGATGAATTTTAGGTCAAGAGCTCTCAGTAGAACTACTTGTACATCAACTCCCATGCAAATGCTAGTGAAACTTCTGGACTCGACTATGCTAAAAGAGCATTTCTTCTCCCTACACATGCATTGCAAAGTCTTCTGTTATTAATATGTATTGGTATTGCCATTCCCAATTACCTTGGCTGGTTCCCAGGATTCTTCCCTACACTGCGGTGGAAAGCATGGAACTAATAAGAAGAATAAGAGTGGTTCTCAAAGTATGGCCCCCAAATCAGCAGCATCAGCATCATATGGGGATTTGTTGGCAATGAAAAATTCTTGGATTCCACTTTATACCTACTGAATCAGAAAACCTGGGGGTAGGTTCCATCAATCTGTGTTTTAACAAACCCTCCAGGTGATTCTGAGCCTCATTTAAGTTTAAGAACTGCTGAATTAGAAAATATTAGTGGACATTAACATCATGGATCCAGGATCTTTTTGAGGGAATTTTTCAGGAAGATAAGAAAAAGAAGACAGAAGAACTTTAACCAAACATATTAGAACTCCTGGGACCCATGAAAATCGGCCATGTGAGCCTCTGAAATCATGTGCCAGGGCAGCTTTGAGTATTACAATCTGCCCTTCCTGTGTGCTACTACTGTGACAGGAGGCATAAAGAAAGTAGGAAAGAAAAAGGAAGGCCTGTCTTCTTTCATTTAAAATTAATCATTTAATAATTTTCAGCTTAAGTGGGTATTTGACATTTGCTCTTATCTTTGTACCTCTCCTTTCTACTAGTGAGAATTATGAATTAGGGGTATGAGAATGGAGGAATATAAGAAGCTAAGGAGCTTTTTCAAAATATGTATCTCCCATCCACTCCCCCTAACTGAAGTGCTGATGTAGGAGTGGACGAGCACATATATCTGAGAAATCTTCCTTGTGATTCCAATCTACTTTCATCCTCACCTTTCCCACCGACTATCTTAGCCTCTTGTCAATGCAGTAGGAAGTATAAGGATTACCATATTTATCTTCTGTTTTCCAGTACTTACTAACATGCACCTACTGTGGGGTGAGATATGGTCTCTGCCTTAAGAGATGTAATTTTCTACATAAAACAAACAACCAGTGAAAACTACTAGATGAAATACAATAAAGTGCTATAGTGTGATAGAGACTTCAGGACTATGAAATTTGGACAAGAACAAATCTACGTTTCCCACTCACTTTCACAACGTTATCTTCTCATCTCAGAATATTGGGGCCAGATGGTCTTAGCTGCCAAAAGGACAGTTATGCACTCACATTTCACCTATGCCCATGAACAAAAACTACAGAAGGGAAGAGTAACAGAAGTTACTTTATGAAACACACCTGAAAATTACAGATGAGTTAGCACCAAAGTAACCTAAAAGAAAATAGGAAAGGTCTTTTGCGTAGGACCTACTGTTGGGCTTGTGTGTGTTTCATGTTTCTCCATTCCTTTCCTGTTGCCTGACTCTTCAACATTTTGCTTCTTTTTTATTGTTTCAGTAGTAAACAAATAGGACAGGGGAAGTAATAAATAAATTTTAGTATAATTTATCTTGTAAATTTCTAATGATGAGAAAATTTCAAAGTGTTGGCTAAGCTTTATGTAGAGATATGGATGTGAATTCCAATATGTATTGTTAAGTGAAAAAAACAAAACCCAAGGTGAGAACAGTGTGTAGATATATAATTTCTGTTAAAAGGGTAAAAAATAATATTTATAAATGAGCTTAAATGTTTTGGGGAAGATAAATAAAAAACTGGTAACATTGCCCCTGAAAGAATGAATTGGTGACTGGTGGACAGGGTAAAAATGGGAGTTTTCACTGGATACTTTTTTACATTTCTTGAATTTTTAAGCCATGTGTTTGTATGACCTATTAAAAAAAGTAAATAGCATTTTTAAAAAGTATTGGCTAAGAGGAGATTTAGGAATCTCAATCCTTTCTTCTAAAAGGTTCATGGTACAATAGAAAGAGTATTGTTTTTGGAGTTAAAAAAAAAAAAGGACCTGGTTCCAAAACCTGGTCTGCTACTGACTAGTTTTGTGACCTTGGCCAAGTTCCTTAAGTTAACCCAATCTCATTTTGGGCATTAATAAAATCCGTATAACAAAAGCTACTTTGTGAGGATGAGACATTACATAAAACTGCCTTGTGCTTACTAAATGGTAGCTATTATTCCATGGATTTCAATTATCCCTGCTATCCTTTACCACCAATTATGAGTTGGATGTTGGTTAAAGGGAACCTGAAGTATGAATGAGGTCTAAGAGAGTCTTACTTTACAGATATCAAATAACTACCTGTGTGTAAGGGAAACCAAACATTTTTTAAAATATCGTATTCGTGTGCTTTTTGGGTCTTTGGGTACAAAAGTCCAAGACCTTTTCAAGACTTATTAAAGACTATCCCAAGAGATCAAACAATTAATGGCATTTAATGATGGCCCACTCCATAATGCAGTTTCATAGTGGTTCTTTTTCCTTTCCTGCTTCACCCCACCCCCTTTTCCTACCCCTGTTTCTTGGAAGTGCTTGCCCTAAAAGCAGCAATAGCCCATAAGCTTTGTGCCTCAGGCTATATATACTTTCTGGGAAATCCAAGCTAAGAGTGGGGTCTGCCTAATCCTATTGAAAAGTCTGGGAATCTGCAGCAGATACTGTTGGTGTGCTGTCCATATGCCTTCAAGCCTTATTAATATTAATAGAGCTTGCTTTCCTGACTGCCAGCATTTGCATCTCTTGCTCTGTTAGAGGGCTTTCTTTCTTCTAGTAGTTTTATAGATTTTTTACAGTTAGGCCTATGAACTATTTTTTAGTTCATTTTTGTGTATGGTTGAGGTAGGAGTCTAACTAGTTTCATTCATATGTGGTTATCCAGTTGTACAAGTATCATTTATTGAAATGATTGCTTTTTTCCCTATTGAATACCATGTTTCTCCGAAAATAAGACCTAGGTGGACCATCAGCTCTAATGCTTTTGGAGCAAAAATTAATATAAGACCCGATATTATATTATATTATGTTATGTTATGTTATATTATATTATATTATATTATATTATATTATATTATATTATATTATATTATATTACATAAGTCCGGGTCTTATATTAAAATAAAACCAGGTCTTATATTAATTTTTGCTCCAAAAGATGCATTAGAGCTGATGGTCCGGCTAGGTCTTATTTTCGGGAAAACACGGCAGTCTTGGCATCCTATGGAAAACCATAACTGTATGGTTTATTCTCCATTTTATTCCATTGATCTATATGTCTATCCTTATACCAGTACCACACTATCTTGACTACTGTAGTTTTGTAAGGTTTGAAATAGGAAGTGTGAGTGCTCTAACTTTGGTCTTCTTTTTCAAGATTGTTTTGGCAGTGATCCTCTTAAATAAGATCATGTCATTCCCCAGCAAAAAACAAAGCAAAACAAAAAACAAAAAAAACCCACTCTGATGGTGTCCCATGGCTCTGAAGAGTCAAACTCCTTTGATAGCCTGTTGCCACGCAGCAGCCTACATGTCTGTCTCCTCGTACCTGCCCCTAAAGAAAGGAGAGTCTGTGAGACGGATCCTTTCAGGGACTTTGCTTCACCTTTGTGCTTGCACCTTATGTCTCCCTGTTTGGCCCCAGAAAGATGGCTGGCTAGTCAAAGACGGGTACGACTCCCCATGTGGGGGGGGGGCAACCCAAGCCAGACACAGCCATGTGGGGACCATCTGGGGAACTCATGGGGTCGATAGAGTTGGGCACAGCTCCCCACCCTCCCCCGGCTAAGAAGGGCTGCATCTGCCTCTGTGGCTGCATTCCTTCCCACAACCTGCAGGGAAAGTGACTCAGTGATGTGCTCTCCATCTATTCATATGCATGAAGGTTTTATCCCTTGGTGAAGTACTTATCCTGAGACTTACTGCCTGCAGGCAAGGGTGATTGGCTTAAATCAGTTTCCTATTGTAATGTATGGGATTCACAGATCTTGAGATTGACAAACTTTACTTCTTTTACTTCCACACCTAACTAATAAAAGCCATGTGTTGGCCTGATTCTGGGCTCAGTCCTTGAGGCTGCAGTCCCTTGGCCCCTCTTACCCTCTATTCTTGTCTACTGCCTTTCTTAACCTTGTGCCTCCCTCCTCGCTTCCCACAACTCTTGTCGTGCTGAACATGACGTTAGGCCATGAGGCCTGATGTGAGCTGGACCCATTCTTTCTAATACATACTTGTCTGGTGTCATGCACCTCTCTCACTATGCTCTAGCCAAACCTTACTTTTCAGTTTCTCTCACAGGTCAAGATCTTTTTTGCCTTCAGACAAGTTGTTCCTTTTGCTGGGAGCAGTTTCCATTGCATACCTAGCTCCTTCTCATCTTCCAGCTCTCAGCTTAAACATCACTTCCTCAGAGAAACTACGTTGGCCATCCTATCTAAATTAGTGCCCCAGTATTATTAATTTCCTTCATGATGTTTACATAATTTATAATTATAATCTTTTGTATGTTTACTTTTTGGGTCTAGCACCACCCTCATGAAGGAAGTAAACCTCTCTTGGTCACAGTATTTGGCACACAGTGTGCCCTCAGTAAATATCTACTTCAGGAATGACCCCTTGTTTGTTTACCAAGCAAGGGAAAGTTGGAATGGAGGTAGGAAATAGCCTTGGATTTTAAAGACCCCAGAAGAGATAGGGCCTGTAAATTTTGGGGGAAAGGAAGGAAGTGGGATTTCAAGAAAAAAACAAGATGAGGGAAGAAAAGGCAAATTTGTTGGTTGAGACCTTATCCACATGGGGTTACTCCGAAGAGTTAGCAAGGCCCACTTCTCATGTGTGGTAGGTAGAGACAGGTATGTGAGTTAGCTAGCTGGCTAGTTAGTTTGGTGCAACACCTGACGTGTGCTTCACCCACTGCTTTCTCCTAACCTCTTGTTAGCTGAATGGTTTGGATTCTATCATTGGCTACAAGGGATAGAGAAGGAGGGAAATGTGCTTCCACTTCAACAGTGGTCAAGTGAGATGCCCTCTGCAGATAACAGGGATGCCCAGGGCCCCGCCCTGTGTCAAGCTTACAGTCAAATTGTTAAACATATATTTATAACTAATGCTTTTCTCTCTCTCCAAAGGATCTCCAGTCTTTCCACTAAGCCAGATTTTCATTTAATATGGTGATATAATTCTTATTTGCACTGTGTGATAGTGCCCTATTTTATGGTTGATAGGGTTAGTTTAGATTAGAATGCTGATAATCAGATTGCTTTCTTAAACATCTCTACTTCATTCTGTACTCAGATTTCTGAACTAGGAAGCGTAATCCATAAGACATACTTCATTCGGGTGTCAACTTTGTTAATGCTGACTTCTAGAGTCAAAAGGCGACTGATTGCGAGTAGTGCACCAGAGGTCACTACTGTAGTGACAATGAGGTTGAGAGTGTGGGTTTTCCTGTGCGCTGGGAGCTTAGGTTTTCATGGAGGGAAACTGACATGGTTATAAATACCTTAGCCAGCTATTCAGAATGGTGTTTTTCAACCTTGTGAAATGAACAGGCCTCCTGTCAACACCTCTTGTAGACCTCTAAGAATATGTCAGCAGAGAAATATTGACTTAATAAGTTAAACAATCTTTTTATATAAAAATACTTTTTAATTGTGAGTTATGATGAGAAATGAGTAGTTTATAAGTGATAAATAACTGTTTTAAAAACAATCAGGGATTGAGGAGCCCAGTTTAAGAAATCTTGAAATATAACCAAACAAGAGAGTGGAGCTGGCACAGTTTCTCATCACCATGAATGGAAAAACAGTGCCATGGGCTTGTCTGTCTCCCTCTACTAAAGCAAATAATCGTTAGAACGGTGTGGAGAATTCGCTAGGAAAGGTGGGAACAAGGAGACACTTAACTGGAGGGTGTGGCATTTGAACTGAGTTTGAAATCTATGCAGGACTTTAAAAAGCAGGTGGGAGAAGGGGTAAAATCCATTTCAGGAAAAGTGCAAAGATGGAGGTGAAAAAGGTCAAGACTCATTTAGTAACTGGCTGCAAATTGCGCAGGGTATTTGAGAGCAAGGCACATCTGGGGGAGTGGTAGGCAATGAAACTGTAAAGATGGTCAGAAGATAGATGACAGAGAGTCCTGTGTTTCATGCAGAGGAACTTAGACCTGATGCTATCAGTGGTGGGGAGCCCCTGGAGGCGGTTAAGCAGGGGAGGGCCAGTCAGATCTGCACTCTCAGAAAGAGTCCACTGCCAGCAACAAGGGCAGTGAATTACTTGGAGGGACTCAAAACAAGAAGCTTGGAGACAAGAAGCTATTGTTATAGATATACACCAAGATGAGGCATGTCTGAACTAATATTAATTCAAATGGGAATGAAAAGGGGGCGGATTTTGACACGTATTAATGGAATAGAATTGATAGGACTTAGTAAAAATTGAGTATGGGTATGAACATGAGGGAAGAGTCTAGGGTGAATCCCAAGAGTCTGTCTTAGATAATTGAGTGGGTTACAATGCTATAAATAAGATGAAGAAATCACGAGGAACTAGTTTGGGGAAGAAGATTAATAGTTTAGCATTGGGCATGTCATCTTAGTTGCTGGGAGATGTCTATAGATAGAAATATGGAACATGTGTTCAGATATGAGGTCAGGGCTAGAGAAAAAAGATTCTGAAATTCTTGGTGGTCCCTGCCAGTGTAAGGTCCATGCTCTTAACCCTTATCACTGGGCCTAGTAGTTCAGGTTCAGGTCGTGGGTATAGATGAGGTTGTCTAGTGAAGATTATAAAAGGAGATGAGAAGAGAGCCAAAAATGAGACCCTAGGAAATACTAAAGTCTGAGAGCCAGATGAAAGAAAAGAACTTGCTAAAGAGAGTGAGAAGTTAAGACAAGAACAGTTGCCTTTGGAGATGGGAGGAGGTGGTACAGAGACAAGAAATATAAATGAGTTGAGAATGTTCTCCACATCAGAAATTAATGCTGAGTCCATTGGGATTTTGTGTATCCCTTCCAAAGTGAGTAAGCTGCATCTTGTCACAAGAATGTAGGTAGACCTGATGTTGCCAGATCTTTTGATTTTTCAAAAGATATTGGGAATTTCAATGTTTATGCCAAATCTTCTCTTATACAAATGTTGGATCAAATTAAATACAAACAAGAACTACGTATGACCATGGTTGGTAGGACGTTTGAAACAAGAAAATCAGAGAATGGCATCATCCATCATTGGATATACATTATTAGAGAATGTTAAATGTCTAGAAAACTGCTTAGATAAATCAAAAATGAAAAGTTATGTTTGATAATGGTATTTTCTGGGTTATCCTACCCGATGTATACTGTTGTTAGATGTTTGAGACTATAGAAAAAATAAATGGCTATAAGATTTTAGGCTTTAGGCTTTATGAGTATAAAAACGTATTAAGAGAACTTTTCCAAGATGGAAGTTTCTGGTCAATTCCATTCAAACTATCACTTATTTTTATTTGGCATGTCCGACTATTAGTTCTGCTCAACATACACTTTTGCATGCCATTTCTTTTTCAGTCAAGAGCCAGAGAGTAAATATTTTAGGCTTAGAACTTTATTCACCAAGACAGGTGGTGGGGGGCACAATAGTTTTCTGACTCACTATGGGATACTTCTTAGACTGGAAAGCAGAGCTGTGTACATCAGCATGCTGAAATAAAGTGCTGATTTGCACTGTTTGTCAATTTCTGTAGTGTAAATACTTCCAGTGGAATGGGTGGTTTCACACTACCAACAGTTTAGCAATTGGATTGCAAAATTCTTGAATATTTAACAATTGGCTTTCATGAGCTGGTAAGAGTAAAATCCAGCACACCACTGGATCCATACCCCTGGGATATGGGATAATGCACTGGAAAGAGGTAAAGCCAAAGGAAATACAGGGAGAAAAAAGTTTAGCACTTCTTTTTACTTTAAAAAGGTTTGATACACATGAATAAGCAAAATTACTGGAATATCCTTTTCCCTACTTACTAATATTTATGTTGTTTTTGTTTGATTATAAAACACAGGGAGAACATTTTATGTACATGAAGTGATCAGTTTTGCATTATCAGGAAATTTGGTGGCATGTTTTATGTGTGTGTGTGTGTGTGTGTGTGTGTGTATATAGACATTTTATATATAATGTTTTTTATATTCTAAACATGCATGTTTTATGTTATGTATATCACTTTCAGGCCCTTTTCTGGTTCACACCTTGTTGCTTTTTTTCTATGTCTTGTGATTTTTTTGATATCAGACATTATAAATGTTATATTGTTAAGTGTTTGCATTTTGTTATTTGTGTTTTTTCCCCCCAGAATATTGAAGTTTGTTTTGGCACACAGGTTAGTGGTTAGGTTAGCTGTGGATCAACTTGACATTTTTGACCATTATTTAAAGCTTTGTTGGAGTGTGCCCAGAAGTGTGCATATAAAAGCTAGGGCTAGTTTATCTTTAATACTAAGCCTTGACCCCTCTGAGGTTTCTATTGATTGCCCAATGGCTGATGTAGGTACTACACTCCGATTGGGTAGAATTTAAACATCTCCTAGCCCTCTATATGCTCTGAGAATTTGCTCAGTTTACAGCCTTTGGTGATAATTCTTTGACCCCAGTCTTGTGGAATTTCAGTCTATGCAGCAGATTAGTATTCGGCCATAGACTCTGGAGACCCTGT
The DNA here is from genome assembly GCF_004115265.2 of Rhinolophus ferrumequinum. Lineage (NCBI taxonomy): Eukaryota > Metazoa > Chordata > Mammalia > Chiroptera > Rhinolophidae > Rhinolophus > Rhinolophus ferrumequinum. The sequence continues at coordinate 39,896,562 of NC_046289.1, read as the reverse complement.
GCAGATTTTGGAAACTCTTTCTCAGTATAGCTCCCTCCTCTCTGGTACTTTGTTCACAAATTCCAGCTCCCTCCCCTCCCAAAAATTGCATCTCTAGCTCCTCACCTTAGTGAGTCCACTGTGCTTTGTTTGCGTTTTCCTTCCCTGTGTTGTAATCTCAAAATTGCCACCAGGTAGGAAGCTGGGGCAATTATGAGGCTCATTTTATTTGTTTTGTTTCTCTCAGAAATCAGTCTTCCCATGTCTGTTGTCACAATACCTGAAAACAGTTGTCTCTTATCTTTTATCCAGGTTTCCAGTTGTTTACAATGGGAGAGCAAATTCTGTACCAGTTGCTTCATGATCAGTAGTGGAACTCAGTATTTACAACGTTGAATCTTCCAATCCTTGTATATTTATCTAGGTCTTCTTTGCTATTTAAGTAAACTTTAAAAATTCTTTCCATAGAGTCTAACATTTAGTGTTAGATTTATTCCCGAGCCTTCATACTTTTATGCCATCACTAATGGTATTCTTTTAAATTTTTTATTTTTCTACCTACCAGTTGCTAGTATAAAGGAAAAACATAAATTTTGTTTATTGAGTTTTCTATCCAATAACTTTGTATATTGATTTTTCTCTCCAGTAATTAAAATATTAATTATTTTGAATTACTTAGATATCATTTTCAAATAATGAATAATGAGAGTTTTGTTTCTTTAATTGCAATCCTTATGTATATTTTTCCTTGCCCTACTTTACTGTTAAAGAGCTTCATTGTAATGTTGAATGCATATTTCTTTCTATTTCTAGTTGTCAAAGATTTTTCAGTCATTAATAGATGTTGAATGCAATCAAATGCTTTTCTGCATCTATTGGGATTTTGCATGTGTTTTTTCATTTTGTTAATGTAGTAAATTACATTGATTTTTGAATTCTTATGTGAAACCAATTTGTACTTCTGAAATAAACCCAACGTGGTCATGTTAGATTTTCCTTTTTATACATTGCTTGATTTGTTTTGCTATTATTTTTGCTAAGGATTATTGCATCTGTGTTTGTGAAGGAGAGTGTCCTGTAATTATCCTTTCTGTTTCTATTCCTATAAAGTTCGGACTTATATATTACACTAGCCCTGAAACATTTTGGAATTATTTATTTCTTGAATATTTGCTAGAACTTGCCTAGTAAGCCATCTAGGACTGGAGTTTTCTTTGTGAAAATTTTGAACCTCTGTATCTCTAGTAGTGCTTTTTGCCTTAAAATTTATTTTGGCTCATATTAATAGGCCATACTAGCCATGTTTTGGTTAGTATTTGCATGATATATGTATTTACCACATATCTTTTTACTTTAAACTTTTCTATCTGACATGTTGTGGATGCCTTTCTTTTAAAGAAAATGTCATTGGATTTTTAATTTTATCTAGTCTGGCAATCTTACCTTTTAACTGGAGCATTTAGTTCGCTGTCATTTGATTTCATTTCTTATGTATTTAGGTTTAAATCTTTTTTGGGATTTCTATATGTCCAATTTCTTTTTCTCTCCTTTATTGAATTCTTTTGGATTAATTGAGGTTTTTTTGAATAACTATTCCATGTTTTACCATTTCTTGGGAGTTATAATAGACTATTCCTATTCATTAGTCGTTACTATAAATTTTAACGTGTATTAACTTATCAAAGTCCTAAGCTAAGTAATACCTTTGTGTTTGGTGTAACATAAGGACTTTAGAACGCTTTAATTCCATTTATCTTCTTCCTGATTTATGTTACTGTTGCTGGTATTTTAATTCCAGTGTTTCAAATTTTACAAGTACTTCATAAGTCATTATTTTTATTTTATACCTATATTTACCAGTAAGTTGTCACTTCTTTTTTGCGTCTCAGACTGTACATACCGTACTACTCCTTTGGTTAATAAGAATTTTTGTGAGTCCTTTTCTGCTGTCATTTCTGCTGGTTCTTGCTCATAATGCCTTGTTTCTTGTTTGCTTGGTTGTAATTATAGATTTTCTTTTTTTCACTGTAAGCTGCTCTTTTCCCAGAAAATTATTTGTGAGGGGAACAAATGTATGGTGATGGAAGGAGAACTGACTCTGGTTGGTGAACACACAATGGGATTTATAGATGATGTAATACAGAATTGTACACCTGAAATCTATGTAACTGTACACAGATGATGTGTACAGAATTGTACACCTGAAATTTACTAACAATTGTCACCCCAATAAACTTTAATTAAAAAAAAAGAAAAAGAAAGAAAATTATTTGTGATTCTGTGAGGCCTCAGATGAAGGGGAATTCCTTCAAAGAGTCTTGTACATCCTTCTACCTGGTGCATAGCGTCTCCCAAGACAGGCCCACTTTAACACTGTCTTGCTTGGGGTGTTAGAATCATCAGGTCGTGTTTTAAAGAATATTTTAAAGGTTTATTAAGCATATTTAGTTATTGGTGGGAGTGGCTGTCTGCACAACTGAGTGTGCCAAATTACTGAAATGGAAGACATTGTCTAAATTTTCTTCTAAGTGTTCTTTTAAATTGTAAAATATTCATTACATAAAATTGACCATTTTCACCATTTTTCAGTGTACAGTTCAGTGGGTTTAGTACATTCACATTGTTGTGCAACCATCACCACTGTCCATCTCCAAAACTTTTTCATCTTGCAAAATTGAAATTGTCTACTCCTAAAAGACTAACTCGCCATTCCTTCTTCCCCAGCCCCTGACAATTACCATTCTGTTTCCTATCTCTGTGAATTTGGCTACTCTAGGTACCTCACGTGAGTGGAATCATATAGTCTTTGTCCTTGGGGATTGGCTTATTATGTTTAGTATAATGTCTTCAGATTTCATCCATGTTGTAGCATGTGTCCTTCTAAGAGTTTTAAAGTGATTTTTTTCATACTTAGGTCTTTGATTTACCTAGGATTAATTTGCATTTAGGTGTGAGGTGCAGATCGAAATTTATTCCAATATAGATATCTCATTGTCCCAATACTGTTTGTTGATTATTCCATCCTTTTTACATTGATTTGTAATGTCACTTCTGTCATATATTAAATATCCATATATAACCTTGCTCTGAGCTGTCTGTTTTGCTCACTTGGTCTATTAATCTGTACGCATACCAGAAAACTGTATTCATTATTAAGGCTTGAAAATAATTCTTAATATCTGGTAAGACAGATCCCTTTACCTAGTGGATCTGGGTTTTCCGAGTGTCAGCCCTGGTCATAGGGAGCTCCCCACAGTCCTGTGGGTGGTGTGACACAGTATACAGGCCGAGAATTGTAAGTCACCTGCTATTTTACTTTGCTGGTACCTTCAGGTCCTGTTAGGTTCTGTTCAGATGTTTCTCCCTGATTTCTGGAAATGCCTCAGGTTATAGCTATGTGGAGCAGAAGCACCCACTTCATGGCACTGCTGGGACTGAGAAGTCCGCTGACTGTCCATTGTCTTCCCAGAGACTACCGTGTTTCCCCGAAAATAAGATCTAACCAGAAAATAAGCCCTGGCATGATTTTTTCAGGATGACATCCCCGGAACATAAGCCCTAATGCGTCTTTTGGAGCAAATCTTAATATAAGACCCAGTTTTATTTTTGGGGAAACACACTGCCTCAAGAGCTGAAACATTCAACATATCCCTTTAGTAAATATTTATTAAATACCTACTGTATGCTAGCATTGTGGATATAGCAACGATCCTAATAGTCTCTGTTCTCATGACATTTATATTCTAGTTTATTAAAAGGAAAGTAGTTTTTTTTATTGGGGGGTGGGGTATAAGGCTATACTAAAAAATGCTAAGGGACCTTCTACATGATCATTAGTGAAATTTGATCCTGTTGGTCTTTGTTCTCTACATTTCAAATATTTCTGAAGACATGTTAATTTGAAAAATGCTTCATGGCTGGTGATGAAATCTTGAACAAAGGTCAGTGTTTTCATGAGCACAGCATTCACTGGAAAACAATGTACGGATATCTGTGTGATTGAGGCCAACTTTCTGATGGGCAGAAACACCCTGCAAAAAACCTGCAAGAGTGGACAAGACTGCCACCAGTACCTCACCACACTCTGAACATACCTACCACCCTGCAGCCTTCCTGAAGATACCTTACCCCAGAGAATGTGCCTCTTTACTTTCTCAGTCTGTCAAGTGGGATGGTTTAAAAAACAAAAAAGAAAGTCAATTTTATAAAGAGTCTTATTAATTCTAACCTTTTTATGCAACCTTATCACACAAAGAAGTAACTGAAAATTGCTCTTTTAAATAGATGGATGCTGGCTGAGGGGAAAGCACTCACAAGAATTTCTTTGAATTCAGGTTTAAATAATTTTCCTTTTTACAAAACCAAAGAAAACATCACAACAAACTGTAAAAATCTAAATAAGGTGAATGACTCCGTTGTTCACTTTACATACTGGCAGGTGACTTGCAAAAAGTTGGCTTATTGAACAGATTTAACCAACAACTGGAAGGCAGTACTATACCGTTCTTTACTAGATTCCTGTAATCAATATTTATCATGGAAAATATGAGTTATTTCAAATTCTTCACGTACGTGTCATAGAAATTATAGTATTTATGGTAAAAATCATCAGTCATTTTTCTTTTCTGAAATAGTTCTTTGACAAATGTGCCTCTTAAAAGATTCTAAAAGAAACTGACAAACAATCAGAATACTTTGGCCCAGTAAATGGCATACATGCTTACCTTCCTGACAGATAATACTTATCAAAATGTTTTCCAAAATTAGATTGAAATTGTTGCACTCTAATCACCTTTTGCAATAGCCTGTGTATATCTTGTCAGCATTAGCCTGCCATAACTCAAAAAGAACAAAATATTATTGCTATTAATATCTGTATCTTTATGTAAATCTGAGTCCTAAACATACTGTGACCCCAAAAAAGAGGGAAAAAAGTGCCTAGATGCTAAACCTGATATTTGCTATTGGCCCCCTTTATTTGTGTACAAATTTGGTATGGCCTGTAGCCTGATAAAACAAATGAAATACTCTTTTCCACTTTGATGTTAAATTTAAAACCATTTTTTACACTAATTTATTTATTTTTCTATTACAGTTGACATTCAATATTACATTAGTTTCAGGTGTACAGCATAGTTGATGAGACATTTACATAACATACAAAGTGATCACCTTGCTAAATCTAGTACCCATGTGGTACCATGCATAGTTCTTACAATATTATTGACTGTATTCCTTATGCTGTACTTTACATCCCCATGACTATTTCGTAACTACCAATTTGTACTTCTTAATCCCTTCATATTTTCACCCATCCTCCGAATCCCCATCCCACCTGGCAACCACCAAAATATTCTCTGTATCTAGGAGTCTTGAGAAAGTATTTCAGGGTTAAGTGTCACGATATCTGCAACTTAGTTTCAATGTTCAATATGTATAAATATATGTATTATCTTTACATATAAATATGTATATTTATAGGTAAATATGTATATTTATATGTAAATATAAAGTTAAAGAAGAATGTTAACAATGGATAAATGTAGGTGGTAGGTTTATGGGTGCTCATGGTACTGTTCTTTGAACTTTTCTGGATGTTTGAAAACTTTCAGGATAAAAATTTGAGAAAGTCTTTTAGTCCATTTTTCTCTTCCCTGTTCAGCACAATTTATACTTATGCAATTTCCCAAAGGGAATCTATTTGCCAAAATATGAGTGAGAAATTGGAGACCATGCAAATTTAAGGCAGTTTCTAAGTCTAAGTTACATCAGTCAAGGGTAAACTCAGATCTTAGGCAACAGTTTCTGAACTTTGTCACAACAATTTTTTAATGTTTATTTGCCTGAATGCCGTTTGACCTTGTGCATTCCCCTTTGCCAGAGGAATTGTGTCTCCCTAGGAACTAGCAAGGTGGTGTCACTCAGTCCACACAAACAACCACATTATAGCTTGCCTGGGGTGGGGCAGGGGGGAATCCAAGACAATCAGAAGATCAGTGTCAGTTGGTGAGCTTACAATTTAATTAGACGGTTGAATATGATGAAGCTGAAGAACACACTCAGAATAGTTTAGAAAGTACAAGTTAAAATAGTGCAGTTCCAAAGAGAGTTATAAAGAGGAAGCTGTGGCTCACATCGGCATAGAAACAAAGCTGTTGTGACAATCTAGATGTTACCAGTAACTGGACATTATAGATTTCAAACCTTTTCATAGGTTAAGTTTTTCTTCAAGTTCAAGTAGGTTCAGTGTACCACCACTAGAATTTTCTGATGCGACCCACATTTCCAACTCAGGCATTCTTTTCCCTGAAGTGGAAGCCAGGGAAAGACATTGTGTTTCTAATCACAGAGACATTTTTTGACCATGGTTTTCATCAAGTCCACAAAGCCCCAAAGGGTAAAGAATTCATCTAGGATACCCAACATATATTGTGTACTACAATCTATCATACTATTAAGTAATCATGACATACGTGGTCCTCAGAGTCAGACTTAAGATAACATCATTGATTTTCTCAAGCAATGCCAAAGAAAATGGTTGATCTCCTAAAACAGTGATATGGTAGGGAAAAAATGAACTAAATTTATATAGGAGTTAAGAATTCTTACAGATGTTGGAAAAGGTTTATCCTATCTTACAGAGCCTATTAAAATTTGTATTCATTTATTCAGGCAACTTCTGCTAATATAAAACTTATCAACTTGATAATTTTAAAAAAATTGTATTGGGGAAAATTGGGGAACAGTGTGTTTTTCCAGGACCCATCAGTCGTTGTCCTTCAATCTAGTTGTGGAGGGCGCAGCTCTGCTCCAAGTCCAGTCACCGTTTTTAATCTTAGTTGCAGGGGGCGCAGCCCACCATCCCCTGTGGGAATTGAACCGGCAACTTTATTGTTGAGCGCTTTCACCAACTGAGCCATCCAGCCGCCCTTCGACTTGATATGTTTTTAGACTTAAGATTTATTTTTAATTAGAGTAAAAATGTATAAAATTATTATTTTTCACCTCTAGGTGGTGCTGTGTATTGTTTTATATAAGCACAAGACTGCCTAGTTTTGAAGTTGGAGTCTTAAAAATCATGCGTCTCATTTTACAGCTGAACAAATTGAGAGTCATTGAAATTATGTCTTGTGTAAGATAAAATTTCTCGTTTGAGGCAGAGCCAGGACTAACGCCCTATTTGTTTTGTAAAATGTTGAATGTATGGTTTACTTGAGAAAAAATTAGTCATGATTTGACAGAGAAGCAGAATATCTGAAATTATGCTTGCACTGGAAAATCTGGCTTCCCCTCCCATATATTTAAAATCACTGCTGATTCTGAAATGCTTTTCTGTTCAGAGTTTTTCATAACAGTGCTTACAGCAGGAAACTCCTGGGCCCTTATCTCTCAAGCTTGCACCCAGCTCCCGTAGTTTGAAGGCCACTGTTTGCTTCTGTTTTCTTAGTTCCTTGGAGAAGGCAGTGCTTAAGTATTAGAGCTGGGGACATAGTAGCTGCTACTGAACTCCCAAAATCATGTCTCATGTCAGCTGCAACCATGAACACATCTGGAAGGGTACAACAGCCATATGTACGAATGTTCCTTTGTTTTGCACAGGGAGATGTTAGCAGAAACTCTAGTGTATAACGATTCTCGAATCCTCTCCTTGCAAGGCCTACCTTAAAGTGGATAGAATACATAGCTGGCTACCCACAAGGCATGATTGAGGGGACACAGACAGGGTGCTTCATCCAAAAATGCCTACTTCACTGCTTCTTAGTCCAACGTTAGTGAGCTTAACCTTGGCTCTTGAAAGCTACCACAAATGCATTAAAAACACATCTTTCAAAAAGTGGAAAGAAATCTTAGGAGAACAGGACTCTCACAGAGTACAGTAAGTCAAGTTCAAATTAAAACTTTGGTGAGGCTAACAGTGAGACTAAGAAAGACTTCGGTGTACGTATAATTCCTGACAGGAGGTTAAAGGCATCTACTTCTTACGCTGTGAACAATACATCTTCACATTTCACATTTTACTTTATTCATTCCTGTATTATCAAGTGTGCCATGATTTAATGGTAAGTCACAAAGTCATCTCTCAGTTTGCCCGTTTGAAAAATAGATTTCAGATTAAGGTTTACTTTGTGTCTGGTTTTAAAATTATTTCTTTGATATGAGTCATACTTCATTTTTGGCCATCAGTGTGTTTATAGGCAAACTTCTTACATTTGTCTTGTTTTAACAAGTACTTTAGGCATTGATAATGAAATAATCAAACTTTCAAACAAGAGATTATGAAAATGTTTTAAACACAGGGAAAATATCTATGTCTTGGCATTGTAAGCTATAAACGATGAACAGGCTTTATTTTCTCTTAGAGTTCTTAGAGCTATTTATAGTTTATAAACATAGAGATGGTATAAGCCTATAACATAGATTTATAATTTTAAATTTAACTTATATTAATTAGTGATGAAGACACAAGTAGATGCTGAGAAAACAGAATTCTGAGCCTCCCAGACAGAGAGTATAGTGTGTCCTTGTTTGGCTAGAGCTCGGCTACTGAGATTTACGATGTACTTGACCCGTTTTATTGATTTTTCTGTGATTCCTCTTCCTCCTATACATTAAAAGTATTCTCTGAAGTTTTAGATACTAATCCATTTGTACAAAAAATTATCTGTTGGATACCTACTGCGTCCTGGGCACTGTACTTGTGCCTGAAGCCACAAAGATGAATAAGACGTACTCCCTTTTGGTGTTAGTGGGAGACGATTACAACATAATGATCCACAGAAATATGCCTGAGGCTCCGTGAGGTCTCATAGGAAGCAGGCCTGGCAAAGTCAGCAAAGACCTGCCTGAGGAGGGAATACTGACCAGAGGTAGATACACCTGCCATCTTGATCTAGGGAAGGAGAAGGCAGGTGTGTGTGATGAGTGTTTCTCTATGGGAGCCCTGGGGGGTTTGCTGCAGGGCATCTAGCCCAGCCTGAGATGTTTTGGGAGGGTGCTTGGAGAAGGACCCCCAAAGGGTTGGAGGAAAAAATGGAATAGGAGAGTCTTCCAGGAAGGCAGAACAGAGGGCCAGGTCACAAAGGTGATTTCATTAGTTATTCAGGGAACTGCAAGTAGTTCAGAAAGCCTGGGAGACAGGACTTGTGCGGGGAGTTGGTGAGAGAGGGAGTGGTGAGATCTAAGCTTGGTAATGATGGCAGTAATAGTACTTACTGACAGTTCTTACGGTGTGCTGTGCACCATTCTACCTTTAGCACATGTATTTACTTATTTAATCCTCATATAACTCCATAAATTGGTTACTATTATTATCTCCATTTTGCAGAAGAGGACATTATGGTGGCATTAAAATATGTCCACAAATTCTTCGATACTCTTCCATTTAAAAGTAGACCCTCATTCCTTTCCCCTTGAGTATGGGCTGGTTAATGGCTTGCTTCTACCTCATAAGTATGGCAGGAGTGATAATTTGTGACTTCTGAGACTAAGTCATGAAAGCCGTTATAGCTTTGTTGCTCTCTCTTGGATCATTCACTCTGGAAGAAGGCAGCTGCCATATGCTAAGGACACTGAAGCAGCCCCATGAAGGGGCCCACATGGCAAGAAATTGAGCCCTCCTGCCAACAGCCATCAAGGGACTGACGCCTTCTCCCAGCTGCCAAGTGAGGGCGCCATTCTGGAAAGATCTTCCAGCCCCAGTCAAGCCTTCAAATGACTGCATCCCCAGTCCTGACTGCAACCTCATGAGAAATCCTGAAACAAAATGACCTCGCTAAGCTGCTCCCAATTCCCAGTCCCCCAGCAACCTCTGGGGTTATAAATGGTTGCTATTTTAAGCTGCTAAATTTTGAGGTAATTTGTTACACAGAACTAGATAACTAATACAGATAGTGAGGCATCAACATATTAAGTAACATTTCTAAGGTCATATAACTCATAAATGAAGAATTTGAAATTTGAACCCAGGCATTCAAACTCTAAGTCTACGCACCTGAGCTATACTATTCTGCCTTGAAAAGTAGGTGGGGGGGCCTGTCTGTGGAGATCCAGTGCTTATATTACACTCACACACACACACCTCTGTCTCTCCTTCTGTCTCTTTCTCTGTCTGTCTCTCTTTCCTTTTAAGGACTTAATCCTGACAGTGATAGGGAACCACTGAAATCGGTTGCATTTTAGAAAGATCCTTTCGTGTAGAGGCCTGACTACAACTGGAATTAGGAAGAACAGTGTCAGGTAATGGGAGTAATCCAGACTGGGAAGGGTGTGGCCCTGGGCTAAGTAAGGCATGGGATAGAAAGGATCAGACAGGGCTGTGAAATGTTTAGTGCGTGGTCTTGAAGGACTCGTAGGCGGCTGCCTAGATGTTTGTGGTGCTGGGCTGTGAGAGGGCAGGAGTAGTCAACAAGGCACCTTGCAGAACTGGGTAGATCATGGTGCCATGGTGGGTGGGTGGGGAGAGGGATGTTGGCAGCTGGTAGGAGAGTAGGGAGGGTCATTGTGAGTCCTGTCTTGGCCATAGTGCATTTGGGATTTCTTTGAGACATTTAAGGGAAACCTGAGAGGTAGAGTCGTGGCTCCACTGAAGAAGTCTGAGCTGCAGTAGGGACCTGGGAGTCATCAGCCTGCCTTCAGCGTCATCATCCATGCTGAAGTCATGGCATGGACGACTGCACCCTGGGAGAGTGTGTGGAATGAGAGGAGAGAGGTCCCTCTCCAAGGTGGCCTGGTCTCACCTTGACATGGAATGGGCAAAGAGAGAGAAGTCAGAGAAAGGAGAGCCAGGGAAAATGGCATCGGAAAAGCTGAGGGGAGAGAATTTCAAGAGTATTATTAAAGTGTCAAAGGCAGCCTGAGTATCTGACAGATGCCCTTTCTGACCAGTGAAATCTGGCCACCGTGACTTCCAGGCCTGCCACTTGAAGACACCTCGGGGACATCCTGCCCCACTGTGCTCCAGGGCATCTCTGGGCTCCCTGTGAAACTGCACGCGTTCACCTGCTCTGAGCTGATCGACATCCTTAACTCATTTTGGTTCCAGAAACATTTATGTAAAGTTTAGCACCTAATAGGTAGGTAATAAATGATTGTTAAATGAATAATAATAACACATGCAAGGAACTGGGTAGGGCAAGGCTTCACCCTATTGCACATGGAAAAGTGATATAAGAAGACTTCTCAATGAGTCCTATTGACTCATATGAAGGAGCTGCAGATTTTAATGAGGGTTTGATGTCTCCTGCAGAGACGTAAACTTTTATTTCTCTTGTGGAAGGGCTCAACAAAAGGAGTCAAAGGCCTGGGACTCCAAAATTGTTCCTGCTATTTTAAGGTTGAGTTTACAAATACAATTTGGAAAGTTAACATGAATTAAGCGGAGATTTTAAAAGGGGCTTTTTTAATAATATAAGCTTCTTTTTACTCTAGTTGTTCTGATGACAACTTCCTGTCCATCTGAGAGTCATTATTTTTAAAAGTTTTATTTATGTTAAATGCAATAATGTCAGTACTTAAACTTTTTTAGTGATTAGATATAGTGATTAGATTCTCTTTTTTTAATTATGCTTGGGTTTTTAATTAAGAAAACCGCGGCAAAGTCATAAAATAATAGGGCCATAACAAAGAGTCAAAGGTCCAAAAACTTTTACAGACTGAAAAATACTGAATTATAAAAATTGAATTCTGTGGCTTTCATATTAAAGGCAAACAAAAGTTTCCCACACACGTATTTAAATTATTAAGACAATTAGAAAACTGTAAACCACACATTAAATTTTGTAGCCCTTTAAAGTATGAAAGCTTATTTGTAAATCTGCTGGGTTTATTAACTAAGGATGCTCATTTAGTAGGGCATACAGCCCTATAAGATAATGCTACTTACCCAGGCTTGTTTTGTGTCTTAGTTTGTTTTAAACTCCCCAAGAGTGAAAAGACTGGGAAGAGGAAAGAGTTTATGGATCTCATCTGGAAGAAGCTCCTGTCCCATCGTCCAACAGAAACCTTACCCCTAAACCCCGCCTACTCCTTTGTCTCTGAGCCTTGCCCCTCTCCAGGCCCTTCGCACCTGCTTTGAATCCCTGTGCTCTGTACCTTTCCATGAGGCTTTCATTCTGTCGTTTTAAATCACTTGATAGTTATTTCATGGGTACTCAGTACAGATTTGTCTCTCAACTGAAGACAGGGAACACTCGGCTTTATATCCATGTCCCCACAGTGGCTGAAACAATGCTGATCACTGAACACCCTGTTTCCAGTGCTGGGATGTTTAATTTGGTGTCACATTGACTAGGCTGTGGTGCCCAGTGTTTGCTCAAACAGCAGTCACGGTGTTCCGCAGCCCGTCAGCCACGCCATCACGAGGATGAACAGTGCAGTGCAGTATTAAATGCATTTTCGACTACAGTATTCTCAATTTGTGATGGGTTCATCAGGACATAACCCCATCATAAATTGAAGAGTAACTATCATTTCAAACCTACAGAAATGTTGCAGGAATAAGGATAGTACAAAGAAAACCCGTATCTTCTACTCATCTAGTTTATCCATTTACTTTATCATTGTACAAACACTGTTTCTCTCCACACACACACACACACACACGCATACACACCCAACACACACACACACACACACAATTTTTTTTTTCTAAACCACTTGAGAGCAACTCACCACACCTCTTCTAAATGCTTCAGTATATATTTCCTGAGAATAGGGATAATCTCTTACTAATCCAGTACAGTTATCAACTAAAGAACATTTAATATTGATTTAATGCTTATATCTATTCCATAATCTGTATTCCAGTTGTATTCATTAGTCTAATATTGTCCTTTAAAGCTTTTTTTTTTTTTTTTTAGTATAGGATCAAGGTATCAGGTTTCTACTCTGGAACATTTCCACAGCCTTTCTTTGTGTTGTAAGGCATAGGTCCATCAGTTTTGATGCAAATTTTCCAGGGAAATTGATTGTTCAGCTAATGCTAATTTTAATAAAATTCCAAGTCAGAGATAAATCAATATAAGATGTAATTTTCCTCCTAGGACTTCATTAAGATCACACAGAATTCTGGACATGAAACACATACCCTAATAATGCCTGACTAACTCCTTGATGGTCTTGTCAATCTCTAATATACTTTCCTAATCTAGGTTTTCCTTTTTGCCCTGGGCACAGTCGGTGGCTAAGACAGGCTTTGCGTCTGAAGTTCTATGACTAAGAGCTTATTCTGAATTAGAGCTGGGCTGGGAATTAGAACCAGATCTGTTTTTTCAGTTAATTAATTTATAACATAGGAGAAAAAAACTAAGAGTTTGAGTTTTAAAAAAAAATGAATGAAAAGACATTGAAGTCTTTGGGAACAGGCTTTTCCCAACTATGTTCCCTTCAGCTTTATTTAATATATTTTATAAAAACTAATATAATTAAGCTAGATTTAGCACATAAGCTCTGGCCTTTTTCTTTTCTTTTTTTTTTTTTTAATAAGGGAACATTCAATTAAATTACCATTCAACTGAAAATATTATTTGATGGGGGAAAACCCATTAGATGCATAAAGACAGATAACATTAAATAGTTAATTGGGAACAAAGACTCACATGATGTAATACAGATAACTAAGAAAAAGAGCTCCTTGTTTTGAAATACATTTTTATGGGATGTCATGAAGTCTAGTTAAAATCACTGTCATGGTACCTTTTGGTCCAAAAATGGAAGTCATATAGTATATCCTGTAACATCTCCCCTTTGGCTGACTCACTGTCTTCACGTGGTTTTTGCTGCAGATGAGTACAGAGATGGTTCATGTCATACTTTAGAAAAATGTCTTTGGATAACAGAGCAGAAAAAACGCAATTGTAGAGACTTTTGAGTTATTAGATTTTTTTTTAAAGAATAGATAATTTAAGGGCATATTCTTGTGACCAGTGACAATGCCTTAGTTTTTTTATTTTTTCTTAACAGGAAAAATGTTAAATTGGTATTTGATGGTCTGGGAAAGGGTTGTACATGTTTAGGTGATTAACAATTAGCTGGTTACCAATTAGAAATCCCCAAGTAGTAGACATTACTTTGTGAAAAAGAAAACTCCTTTTGTTTTACTTAGAAAACTTGATGAATAAAATGAGTACCATTTAATAAAACTGAATACCATTCTCATTTAGAAACCAACTAATTGCAGGCCTATAACCCAGGTCAGGAAGTTAGTAATAAAGCATATGAACACAAATTGGCTCAGTTACCTAATTCAGTCAACACCCCTTGCTCTGGAAGCACAAATGGCCTTAGGCCAGAGGAAGATCTGCTAATACTAAGTGTAAAGCATCTCTGATGAAACAGAGGTTTCCAGACACATTTCTAAAACATTTTCCAGTATTTACCATACAGGAGGTTAGATGTGATGAAAACAAAAAGCAGTTATTTTTATTAATGAGAGCCACCCAGGCTTCCCTGAGACATCTTGACAAAGATGCACTTCCTTCTCTTGCGTAAAGAGAAGAAATAGATTGTATCCTTCTGAATGAGTCTGTACTGGCTGATACAAAAAGCAAGCATGTGTGGGCGGGGCCGTGGGGGGGGGCGGGGCGGGGTAAGTTGTGGCCTTTGCCTTCCTGCTTCTTCAAGTGGCTTTCCACCCCTTAATGTACCTAAATGGGATTTGGAAAGGCGGCTCACCACTTCCTTCCAAAGAGACAGCGCCTCCAGTGACTCATGCATATAGACACACACCACAGTCCCAGGGCGTTTTCCCTTCTAAGCACCAACAGGGTTGCACTGCACCAGTGTCACATGTTGCCTACAGTGTGACAGCCTCCTCCAGTTCCTCAGAGAAGGCTGCTGACTGCCCAGCTAGAGCCACAGCCCTGAGGAACCAGGGCATGTGTCTAAAGACCATACAGAACAGGAGAGAAAAGTGGGTAATTGATGCCCTTTACCCTGTGAGAACCACAGGTGTATGCGTGTACAGGGTGGGCGGGCGGCTAGAAGTGTGTTGGGTCAGGGGTGGGGTAGACTGATGGAGCTAGTAAATGGGGCTAGGGTTTGGATTGCCTGCAACAGTACGTCAGGCCTTAGGCAATGCTTTGTAAATCACCATGAAAAATTTCTTTTTCATTCTCCCAAGAGAGCTCAGATGTAATCATTAAATTTTCTAGCTTTTAGAATGCTATGGACCTCTGGGCCCAATCACTGTTGGATTTGATTTCCCAAAACTCAATTAGATGACTGGATAAATGATTGATTACTTTGCCAGTAACTATGACCCTTGTGACATTATCGCTTTTGAAAGGCTAAAATTTTTAAACTTCCAAGGTTCCTGCTAATCCATGTTAAAGAAAAAATTTATTCTGACATGTGTTAAAATAGTAAGGAAGATATTATTCAGGACAACTGTAGTAAGAGCATTGCAGTAGAGGAGAGAGATGGGGCTCAACTCCAAATACAATAAAGACAGCTAGGGATTAATATTGAACGAACAGAGTGAGGGGCTCAGTGGATGGAAAATTACCAAGAGGAGACCTCGAGGGTAGGGGCACTTGCAAAACCAACTTGGCAGGATTCTTGCCAAAGGCAGGTCAAGGATGCATACATCAAAAGTGGCACATGAGGAAGTTGACCCCAGCAAGGACGAGGGTCAAGTTCAAGACCTAGTCAGGAAGAGGCCTCAGAGGAGCCTGACTCAAATTTAGTCAAGAAGAAAGTCTTTGTTGTATGTACTAAATCTGATCGTTCATTGCAGAGGGAAATGGGGGCTGTGATGAAAGTAATCCGAGAGGGGAAAAAGCCCTTCTCCGACTGTGTTTGGAGGCGGTACACAGGGTTGTTATTCAAGGACCCATGACTTCTCTTCTGAAGGGTGGCCACAAATGCCGCAGAGGGCCAGCCGGCTCAGCAGTTGGGCCAGTCAGAGCATTCAGGCCTTCTGCCCACTGTTTCCCATCCCCATCCAGACCAGCCAAACAAATTGCTATTAAACCAGATCCAGGGAGACTTCGAAATCTTTATTGTTGCCTGTCCCAGAGTCAAAGGGGAAGAATCAGATTGCTTTTTATTAGTTTTATGTATTATAAATATTAGAAGTACATTTTTAGGTTATAGACATGACCTTGTGTGGTAAGATAATCACCTCCAAAGCTTATTCAGTTTCTTTTTATTGCGGTAAAATATAACATAAAAGTTTACCATTTTATCCCTTTTTGAGTATACAGTTTGTGGCATTAAAGTACATCTATTCACCACGATGTATTTCCAGAACTTCTCCATCATCTGAAACTGCAACTGTATACCCATTAAACACTAACTTATCATTCCCCCTTCCCTTAGTCTCTGACAAACATCATTCTACTTTCTGTCTCTATAAATTTCTATACTCTGTGAAGTACTCTAGGTACCTCATATAAGTGGGATCACACAGTATTTGTCCCTTTATGACTGGTTTATTTCAATATTTATCCCTTTGTGACTAGTATAATGTTGTCACGATTCATCCATGGTATAGCATGTGTCAGAATTTTCTTCCTTTTTAAGGCTGAATAATATCCCATTGTATGTATCTACCACATTTTATTTATCCATCCATCAGTGGACACTTGGGTCGCTTCTACTTTTTGGCTATTGTGAATAATGCTGCTATGAACAAGGATCTACAAATACCTGTTTGAGTCCCTGTTTTCAATTCTTTTGCATATATACTAGAAATGGAATTACTGGATCCTCTGGTAATTCTCTTAATTTTGCGAAGAACCATCATACCGTTTTCCACAATGGCTACTTCATTTTACATTCCCACCGACAATCACAAGAGTTCCGATTTCTCCATATCCTCACCAACAATTGTTACTTTGTTTTTGTTTTTGTTCTTGTTTTATAGCAACCATCCTAGTGGGTGTGAAGCGGTATCTCATTGTGGTTTTAATTTGCATTTCCCTAATGATTAATGATGTTCAATATCTTTTCATGTGATTGTTGGCCATTTGTATATCTTCTTTGGAGAAATAGCTGTTCGAATCCTTTGTTTATAAATTGGGTTGTTTGCTTTTCTGTTGAGTTATAAGAGTTCTTTATATATTCTGGCTATTAATCCCTTATATGTGATTAGCAAATATTTTCTCCCATTCTGTAGATTGCTGTTTCATTCTGTCAAATTTTGATAAAGTCTAGTTTATCTATTTTGTTGTCGTTGTGTTTTGGTGTCATATCCAAGGATTCATTACCAAATTCAGTGTCATAAAACATTTCCCCTATATTGTATTCCTAGGGTTTTCCAGTTTTGCTTCTCACATTTAGGTCTTTGATGACATTTTGAGTTAATTTTGTATATGGAATAAGATATGGGTCCAAGTTTATTCTTTTTCATGTGGATATCCAGTTTTCCCAGCACCACTTGTTCAAAAGACTGTCTTTCCCCCATTGAATGGTCTTGGCACTCTTGTTGCTCATTCAGTTTTATCTTACACTGAGAAGAGGAAACTGTTAGAATAGCATTATTTTGAGATGTACATTTCACTTTTTAATGGGTTTTTCAAAATCAATACATCTGCTACCATTTCTCACCAGCCCTTCGGTCAAGAATCCATGGGGGTAGTGACTTTCCCTCTGTTGGGCGTGAGGAGGCCTCGCCACGTGAGGGACTCTGCCAGTCCCATGGTACTTGCACGGTTTGAAGACACCCAGACCTCTCAGATTTTCTTTGTTGGGTATCCTACAGGTTGAACTTTCCCCCTAAGGAATACATTCGATTAGCTTAACAAACTTTTAGAATGCCAGCACACATGGGAGGAATAAAAAATTTTAGTCCCTGACATGCCAGTATGAATTCATTTACAACATTCCTTTCCTCCTACTTGATTCGCTGAGAAGAAGGGAATTTTAAGTTTAACTTGGATGGAGGGTTGCGGAGAAGTAGAAGGAGAGGGAGAAGCAGTACTTTAATGACAAGGCTGCATTCCAAGGAGGGCAGAACAGTGTGGTGCAGCCCTGGGCAGTATAAGGCGTCGAGTACCTTGGGTCGATGCAGAAGGGGAAGTAGGAGGATCTAAAGATAAATTTTGCCTACTTCACAGCTGTGCCCGGGAGAGGCCCTAGAAGCGAATATGAGTAATCCATAGATGTGCGTGACCAAGACCCAGCCCTGCTGTGTTTATTTTAAAACAGTAGCACTTATTTCTCCAGGCTGAGCAACATTTCTTTTAGGTACAATCGGTCAAGTCCTTCTTTTAATGGAAAAATGAAAAGACTTTAGTGCTGAAAAACATCTAACTGGAGGGTTTTCTTTCTGTGACCCCACGCATGCACGAGCGTGTGCGTTCACACATACACACACTTATCTCTTTCTGGGATTTGTCTTGATTTTGTAGTAATTCTAATTTGAGTTGATTGCACATATTTAAATGCAGATATTTAAAATTTAGACTATATTGTTGAAGCTGCATACCTCTGATGACTACTGAATATTTTAATAGTTCTATTAATAGTTCATCATTTCAAGGATTAGAATTTTTTTAACTACTAAAGGTTGAAATTTTGTCCTGTAAACTCCTGTTTCTAGCCAAAATCATCTCTACTACACGAGAAAAAGTAGTTTTAAATTTTGGTTCCATTATCTATAAAGCATCTTTTATTCCCAAAGGAAAAGATGTACCTAGATCACATTCAAAATTTGTATTTTATTCATGCCTCATTAATCTTATTAATTCGGTATCATAGACCTTGACCATCATTGGATGGTCGTACCATAAAAAGTACCACTGAGGCAGAACCCTTTCTCCTTTAGTACCTTGCTAAGGCTTTTCCCTTTTCTATTACAGAACTACTTATCTTTCACTTCTTGGTCTTTGAACTGTTACAAGAGAGTTGACTTGTGACACTAGAGTACAAGATAATCACAAATCACTCTGGCCAATGCTTTTTCTCTTTAACAAATCACACGTGACTATTTTAAAGAAGTTAACTAACGAGAGAGGCTGTCTTGTGCTATCATTAGGATGCTGGGGTTTTCACTTTCCATTATCTTTTCTTGCATCTACTTTCTGTCTTTTTTTTTTTTTTTAACATATATTGTCCAACACTTCAGGCCTTCAAATCTAGTGACTAATTTCCTCTACTCTCTGATACACTGTGACTGTCCTCTTAACACTCTGCTAAAAAAATGTATATCCCGGCCGGCCGGGTGGCTCAGGCGGTTAGAGCTCCATGCTCCTAACTCCGAAGGCTGCCGGTTCCCACATGGGCCAGTGGGCTCTCAACCACAATGTTGCCAGTTCAATTCCTCGAGTCCTGCAAGGGATGGTGGGCAGCGCCCCCTGCAACTAAGATTGAACACAGCACCTTGAGCTGAGAGCTGCAGCTGAGCTCCCAGATGGCTCAGTTGGTTGGAGCGCGGGCACTTAACCACAAGGTTGCTGGTTCGACTCCTGCAAGGGATGGTGGGCTGCGCCCCCTGCAACTAGCAACGGCAACTGGACCTGGAGCTGAGCTGTGCCCTCCACAACTAAGACTGAAAGGACAGCAACTTGAAGCTGAACGGCACCCTCCACAACTAAGATTGAAAAAAAAAAAGACAAACAACTTGACACAACTTGACTTGGAAAAAGAAAGCCCTGGTACACACTGTTCCCCAATAAAATCCTGTTCCCCTTCCCAAAAAAAAAAAAAAATGTATATCCCAAAGAAACAAACACAAATATATTTTAACACAGTGGTGGACATCTGCTTGATTAGCTCATATATATTTCCTTTGTTTACATTTAGGAGAATGCATTTTTTCCTGTTTGGAATTAAAGTTGACCCTTAACAATGTGGGCGTTAGGGGCCCCAACCTCTGCACAAACATCCATGTATAGGTTGGCCCTCCGCATACTCGCATTCCCAATCATGGAGTTGACTCTTGAACAATGTGGATTTGAACCGTGTGCCAATTGAAAAAAATCCTCCTATAAGTGGACCCCGCAGTTCAAACCCATATTGTTCACGAGTCAGCTGAATTATTATTGATGTAATGTGTGACTAAAATAATGCAATAGCTAATAAGTTTTTGAGTACAATAGAATGGAATAGAAATTGTACTCAATTTCTAACCTTAGAATATTTCTGATAACAATTATTTGTTTTAAAGATTCCAATGTGGTGCCATGGACTTACATGTATGTCCAAACTTATCAAATTGCATATATTATATGTGCAGTTTTTTTTTGTATATCAATTAAGTCTCAATTAAATTTTGTGTTTTCTTTTTTTAACAATAACTTTGTTTCTGTCAGGTAAATAGAGGCTCAGTCTTGCCAAAAAGAAAATAAAATAAAATTCCAGTAAGTGGAAAGAGATACCATACTCATGGATTGGAAGGACTAAATGTTGTTAAAATGTCATTTCTCCCCAAAGTAATGAAGAGATTCGATACAATCTAAGTCATAATCCCAGCAGGCTTTTTAATGTAGAAATTGACAAGATAATTCTAAAATCTATATGTTAATGTAAAGGACCTAGACTTGCCAAAACAATCGCTAAGAAGAGTAAAGCTAGAGGACTTATTTGACTCAAGATTTGCTCTATAAATCTGCAATAACCAGTACAGTGTGGCTCTGGCAGAAGAGAGAAAAGTGTGTTGTAAGGACAGAACAGAGTCCAGAAATAGATATTCACTTATATAGTCAATTTATTTTTCTCAAAGGGACAAGGTAATTCAATGGGGGGCAGGGGAACAATAGTGTTTTCAACAAATGGTGCAGGAATAACTAGATAACCACGTGGGAAAAAATGAACCTCAACCAATACCTCACATTGTATACAGAACTTAATTTAAGATGAATCTTAGACCTAAAGGTAAAAGCTAAAACTATAAAGCTTTAAAAAGAGAACATAAGAGAACACATTCATGAACTGGGATAGTTCATTTTTTACATAGGACTCAGCAATAATAATCATAAGTAAAAGTGTATAAAGTAGATTTCTTCAAAATTAAATATTTCTTTTTATCAAAACACTTTTAAGAAAATAAATAAGCAATCCATAGCCTGGAGGAAGAAGTGGTAAAATGTATATCTAATAAAGGACTTATACTCAGAATATATAAAGAACTCTACAATTCAGTAATAAAGACAACCCACTTTTAAAAAGATGGACGGGGCAGCTGGTTGGTTCAGTTGGTTAGAGCGCGGTTGCCGGTTCGATTCCCACATGGGCCACGTGAGCTGCGCCCTCCATAACTAGATTGAAACAACTACTTGACTTGAAGCTGATAGGTCCTAGAAGAACACACTTAAAATAAATAAAAGTTTAAAAAAAAAAAAGATGGACAAAAATCTTAAACCAACTTCACAAAGGAAGATACATGAATGGTCAGCAAGCACATGAAAAGATGCTCAACATCACTAGTCATCAGAAAAATGCAAATTAAAACCACAATGAACTATTACTACACACCCATTAGAATGGCTAAAATTAGAAAGACTGACAACATCAAATGTTGGTGATTCTGTAAGCAATTTGCTAGGAGAAATATAAAATAGTACATCCACTTTGGAAAATGGTTTAGCAATTTCACATAAAAATCAAATCTACACCTACCCTTTGACTTAGAATTTCCACGCTTAAGAGAAATGAAACACATGTTCCCAAAAGGCTTGTATAAGAATGTTCAGGTGGCCCAAACCTGAGTCTTGGCCTCTCGCCTTCCTCCCGGAACAACATGAGCTCAGCATCCGCTCCAGCTTCTCCACCAACTATTGGACCCTGGGTTCTATGCAGTGACCCGGCCACCAGGTCCGGCCGGCAAGCAGCACGGCCAGCGTGCATGCAGGCACAGGGGCTCAGGTTTCTGGGTCTCTGTGTCCCACTCCACCTGTGTCCAGTGTGGCTGGGAGCCTGGGGGCCTGGTGGGCCTAGGGGGCATCTAGACCAAGAAGGAGACTATGCAATGCCTGAATGATCGCCTGGCCTTCTATCTGGAGAGGGTGAAGAGCCCAGAGGCTAATAATGGGAGTCTGGAGAGCAAAATCCAGGAACACCTGGAGAAGAAGGGGTCCCAGGTCGGAGACTGAGGGCATTATTTCAAGACCATGGAGGACCTGAGGGCTCAGATCTTTGCAAGTTCTGTGGATAATGCCCGCGTTGTTCTGCAAATTGACGATGCCCATCTTGCTGCTCATGATTTCAGAGTCAAGTATGAGATGGAGCTGGCCATGCGTCAGTCTGTGGAGAGTGACATCAGTGGCCTCCAAAAGGTCATTGATGACACCAATATCACTCAGCTGCAGCTGGAGACGGAGATCGAAGCTCTTGAGGAGGAGCTGCTCTTCATGAAGAACAACCATGAAGAGGAAGTAAATGGTCTACAAATCCAGATTGCCAACTCTGGGTTGACTGTGAAGTTGGATGCCCCCAAATCTCAGGACCTCAGCAAGATCGTGGCCGACATCCGAGCCCAGTATGATGAACTGGCTTGGAAGAACCAAGAGGAGCTAGACAAGTATTGGTCCCAGCAGACTGAGGAGAGCATCACAGTGGTCACCTCACGGACCACTGAGATAGGAGCTGCTGAGATGACACTCACGGTGCTGAGATGTCTAGTCCAGTCCTTGGAAATCGACCTGGATTCAGTGAGAAATCTGAAGGCCAGCTTGGAGAACAGCCTGAGGGAGATAGAGACATGCCATGCAGACGAGCAGCTCAACAGGATACTGCTGCATCTGGAGTCGGAGCTGGCCCAGACCCAGGAGTGTGAGGCCCTGCTGAACATCAAGGCCAAGCTGGAGGCTGAGGTCGCCGCCTACTGCCACCTGCTGGAAGAAGGGGAAGACTTTGATCTGGGTGACATCCTGGGTGACATCCTGGACTACAACGCCATGCAGTCATCCAAAGGACCACCACCTGCAGGATTGTGGACGGCAAACTGGTGTCTGAGGTCAATGACACCAAAGTTCTGAGACGCTAAGGCAGCAGAAGCAGGGCACCTCTTGGGGGGCAGTAGGTCAATAAAAAGTTCAGAAGTCACTGGATTAAAAAAAAAAATGTTCACAATAGTTTTATTCGTAATAGCTCTAGAATGGAAACATCCCAAATGTGCATCAATAGGAAAATGCATAGACAAACTGTGGTGTATTCAGACAAGGAATGAACCACTGATACATTCAACAACATTGGTTAATCTCAAAAATATGCTAAACAAAAGCCGCCAGACACAAGAGGACATTCTGAGTGATTCCATTTATGGAAATTCTAGAAGAGGCGAAACGAATCTAAGGTGGAAAACAAAACAATAACAGTGGTTGCCTCTGAGGGTGGGGAGGAATGACTGGGAAGGGACATGGAGGCACTGTCTTGGGGGATGGAAATGTTTTGAATCATAGGAGGACTGTGGATGACATGTGTGTATACATTTGTCAAATTGTACAGCTGAGATTTGTGCATTTCAGTGTATGTATCTTTTACTTCACAAAGCTGCAAAAAATAATTGAGTGAAGAGTAGGTAGAAGTAAAGATGATACAAGAATAGCAGGATATCGGTAATTGTTAAAATTGTGTGATAGCTTGTGGGGGTTCTATTCATTTATGAATGTTTGAATTTCTTCCATAAGTTTAAAAATATGTTTATATAATATAAAAAATGAATTGAGTTGAAGGATCATGGATAGTTCTTGTTGCTGTACTTTTCCTGGGCAATGTTTAGTTACTCATATTAATGGCTCAGAATAGAGTGGTTTAAGATTATAAGCTTTGGGACCATTTACTAGTCATGTGGCTTCGAGAAAATTCCTTGATTTCTGCATAGTTCAGATACCTCATACAACTCTGTGAGGTTTAAACGAGATGGAATATATGTTAAGTACTGAAATGTATGTTAAGTACTTTGCCAAGTTCTTGCTCAATGAATGTTAGTCGTTATTAGTGGAGGGAAAATATGGCAGAGATCACTTTAAAAAAATTATTTGGCTTTGAAAAAATCCTTTTCTGTTTAATTTGAATGTGACAGTCTCTGATATTTGGGGAATTGACATGATGGCATCACACAGGGAAGGTTTGGCTGAGAAGAAATTAGAAAAGGGTTCCTGCCCTTGCAGTGAACTCTTCTACCTGTCTAATTTTCAGCATTTAACTTGAAAATTAACACCAAAACTTTATCTCCATGAGACTTTTCAAATTTCTAACATAACACTTATAAAATGATAATGCATACAATCCCGAAATCTTTTTTTCTTTCCTTGTTGGATTTTTTTTTTTGAATTTGAACTTACTTTTTTTTTTTCTTTTTCTTTCAAGAGCACCTGTCTCTGGGAGGTTTTGCTTGGGCCAATATTTAAATTGGCCCTGTTTTCTAACTTCAAAACAGCTAGTGGTAAAGAGAGAAGGCTAAGATTTTTGGACCTAAAAATAGCAAAATAAATAATCCCCAGCTGGCTAGTGAAAAACCAAGGATATAACCATATTCAATCTCAGGCCTGGAATATAGTTCCCTCTGAGTTTCTTTTCTTAGCAACTTGCACCTCCATGTTTTCACATTGTTAAAGGCTAATCCTTTCCTTTATGGCTAGAATTCTTTCCCTCATTCATTCAAGGAATACGTTTTTAGCAACTTCTCTGTGTCCCACCCAGTAAGGCACTGGGGTGGAGGGGGGCGGGGGGTGAGCCCTGCCCTCTTAGTACTAAGGCTGTGAGACAGCCCATAAATAATGCGTCGCTTGTGGGGACACAGAGAAAGTTGTCAGGGAAGGCCTCTCCAATATGTCATGAACCCGACCCTGTCAGATGAGAAGGTCTCCATTGGCTCTTTTTCTTGCTTTACATAGTGTTGGGTTTGGGGGTCATTTTTCTTTAGAGTACCTAAATGGAATTTGCCAGAAAGAGCTATCTTTAAAGACTTATCAGTGATGATAATTTTTCCAAATCCCTTCACAGAAGTTTCTCTGAGCACCACAACATATTTTGCTTTAGAAAAGCATCTGCTCAGGGTCAAAGTTCTCTGCGCACCCCTTGCTGTGTCACAGACATTCCCACGCCTTAGCTCTTTTGCTTGGTGGCCGTGTTTCGCTCCTTCCCTTCCATCCTCCCCTGAGGACGTATTCATGTACTCATGTCTGTTTCCAGCCCGTTTTCTTCCTCATCCCAAAATGTAAAGAACATCCTTTAAAACAGAAGTTGGCCTTCCCCATGGCTCTTTTCCATGACATTTTGTTTTGGGAACCTTCAATATGTTACATTCCTTTATTTTGTACCATTTTAGCACCTTTCTTGTTGTGTTCTCATCTTTGTTCCTCCACTGCTAAAAACAAACAAACAAACAAAAACATTTATGCTAATTAAGGGACAGTAGCATGCATGTTATTTTCCAAGTTTCTGCAGGTTGATTTCTAATGGTTTGTCTCCTCACATTCTGGTTTTCCCATCTGTTCTTCTTCATGTAGTTGGCTAATTTTAGCTTCATTTGAGTAACTCAAATGCATAGCACATTACTCCACATGATTTCTCTAGATATTTTAATCAGTTTCCTTTTAAAAAAAGAACTCCCTCTTTTAGATTTTCACAAATATTTATTGAGCACCCACCATTTCCTTGTGTTGGGACTGGGGTTTTTCTCACTGACCTGGAACCTTGCTTTCAGCCCTCCTGCATCTGTGCCCTCCTTACTGGACTTCTCTCCACATCCTCCGTGGCCCCACTGGTGCCCCCATGGTCAGGCAGCTTTTCCGGGTTGCACCGGCCCCCAGCGTTCTTTGACTGGTGAGCACTTATCACTTCCATCGCTCACTTGGCACTTAGTCATAAAGGGCCATGTGACATGTATCAAACTTATCAAGTGCTATCTTCCACGATTATAAGAGTCTTTTCATCTCTGGGCCCTTTATCACTTAATATAGTATTCTCTTCCTCTAGCACACAAATACTAGAGTTTATTAAAAAGATAATAGTTCATTGCTTTCTACTTCTCTGTCTTCAGCTTCAGGAACCTACTTTGGTCTTCAGTCCTACAAGAAAAGTTAGCTCCCTTTCTCAAAAGGCTATTAACACTGTGGCCTTACCTGCCTCATGAGGAATGCATCTGAATTTATAGATCTCTTGGAACAAAATGAGCTGACTGGCCCCCGTGTTTTGTGACCTCTTACTTAGAGACAGAGCTCAATTAATTATGTACCAAACAATTAGTGATTATACAACCCCCCTCCTTTTTTTTTTTAAATAGTTGCCTAACAGATTGCAAAAGACCGTGCCCTAGGCTTTTAGGGAATACAGCTTCTTAGCACAGTTTTTCAGAATATAAATCAAGGGAAAGGCTTAGAATCAAATCTCATAAGCTTATAAATCATTTTTGATTAGAGATCAACATAGTTTGATCTCAGTACTGGAGACTAGAGGAAACGTTGTTCACTCATGTTGTTTGCCAAAAAAAAACCCAAAAAACAAAAAACCCCACAACTCTAGAAGTTCTACATTCCACAGATTTGTCTTAACCGTTGAAGATTACAGAAAACATCTGTCCAGTTGCCTTTCTAAAGATCTCCATAGGAGGAACTCTGGGCATGTGAAAGGAGTCAAGTTCACAGTGTATGCCTTTATCTGTAGCACCCCAAGGTCTGGGCAGGACATCACAAGGAACTTACTTCCGGCTTCCTGCTAAGAATAAGTAGAAGACACGTACTTACTCTTCGTTATGTGGTTGCTTTCAACAAAATTTATGAGAAAGAAAAGGAAATTTCTAAACTACTGCTAGATGGCAAGTACTTGGAGCACTGCAGTGAGACTAAAACCCAATCAGAAAGAAACATAACATATTTAGGGCAAGAGAGTCGGGCCTTTTTTGAGAACACCTGGAACTAAAGCATTTCCAAACCTTCCATGAAGACACATAGGCTGATTATACAAAATGACTTCTTGAGTTTGAAGTTTAGAAAGAAAAGTCCAACCTGAGTGACAAAGAGGAGTTCAACAACAGATTTCTCTTTGCTGGCTATTCTTTGCTTTTAATTAAGTATATTTCTTCCCTGTTAGGCTATTTTTTGAAGAGCTAGCTTCCTTTTCCCCATCATTGGTCCAGATGAAGTGGTTTTGTCAGCCCCCTGGTAAAATGATGGCTTTTCAAACTACAACACAGGTTTGAACTATGTGGGTCTATTTATACGCAGATTTTTTCCACTAAACGCACAGTCGGCCCCTTGTGGCTCTGGGTTTCACATCTGAGGATTCAACCAACTGGGGATCGAAATTACTGTTTTCAGTTCATAGTTGGTTGAATGCATGGATGCAGAGGGCTGACTGCATGCATTAATTGATGCCATTTATATAAGGGACTTGAGCACCCTCAGATTTTAGTATCTGCGGTGGAGTCCAGGAACCAATCCCCTGCCGATACCAAGGGACAACTGGGAGTTAAGTTTTGGGGGGGGTCAAAACTTATATGTGGATTTTCAACTGCAGAGAGGGTTGGCGCCCCTAACGCCCACGTTATTCAAGGGTCAACTGTATACCCTTGTAAGAAAATGTTATAAAGATCTCATTTAGTCCATGATATTATGTGTCTTTTCCATTGTCTCTGTAGCTGCACTGAACTAGTTTTACTGATCAATTTTTTCTTAAAAAAAAAAAAAAAGCCTTCTAAGTGTTTTACTTACCTGCCATCACTCCTTACTCTGATACTTTCTGTAATGAACCAGGAACACTTTTCAAACAAACCAAAATAGATACTAGGTATTTTTAAGATTGTCCTGCTATACATAGCAGTGATTTTTACTTACCTTTCCTGTTCTGTTGACTTCACGTGCATACATTTATGAAGCGCTTTCAAATCATTAAAGCCTAGTTTCTTGAGACTCTACATCTAGTTCAGAATTCCTGTCTCCTAGTCTCAGCATCTCTATAGAGAAGGCTGGTTCTAAAACCCAGGAACAACCTTCAGTACTAATCCAGGCAGCAAGAGTACGTGTTCAGTCAGCTGCTCCACTCCTCCGCTGTGACTTGGACAGTTTAAAGATTTCGGTTGACACCTTTGCAGCTGCTGGTGAGAAACAGTGCTGTGATTTGTGTACTGACCAGAGCCTCGAGCTTAAAGTTGATTTTCTGATTGAGCTGACAGATCTGTTCTTCTCTTGTCCAGTCCCTCTTGTGATTAACCATGCACATTTACAGAATACTGGTACAGCCCTTCGGCACAGAGCCAACTGGACCACAAAGGGACTGAACCTCTGACCCTGGGCTCGTTAGCTCCATTCTTAAACGAAGGCAGCCAAACAGTCGGCCAATTAGTGATTCACTTGATAGCAGGATCCAGACTCCTTGGCTGATCTAGTCCAGATGCAATAAAATACATATATCAGAAGAGCAGAGTGGCAGCTGTCAAGAGCAAGACTCCTTACTCCCATTAGGCTGCAGTGACTTTTAGTGTCACCCTGTTTCACACCAGACTTTAGAATTACCAACAATCCGTTGTTTAGAAATGCAGCATTTACTCTACAATAGAAGAGAAAAATATTTGCCACTTCTATTCTTTTTAATGTTTAAAAATCTTGCACATTTAAAAAGTTCATTCATACTATGTGTTCTGCAGCTACATTTTTGGTTCAGCATTAGGATCCATCCATTTTGTATTTTGGAATTTATTCACTGCTATTTTGTTCCATTTTATGAGTGTGTTATAATTTATACATTCTACTGTAATGGATATTTGATCATTTCCAGTTCTTTTGCTATTATTTATAAGTAGTTTTGCTCTGCATAGTCTTGTGCCTGTTTCCTGGTATGCACATGCCAGTTTCTCCAGGATATATATGGCTGGGTCGCAGGATTCATCTTTAATTTTACTAGATGATGTCACGGTGTTTCTGAAGTGTTCTGTTCCAATTCCTATTTCCATCAACAATAAGTATTCCAATGAGCCCCCATCCTAGCAATACCTGATATTGTCAGACTTTGAAATTTTTACTAATATACTAGGTGTGAAACTGTATTTTAGTTGTATTTAAAATTTGTTTTTCCCCCACATTTTCTGGAATACAAGTGGAGTTAAACAGTTTTTTGTAGATTTTTTGGGCAAGTTTTCTTCTTCTGCCCAGATCAGTTGAGCATGTTGTGTATTTATATATATATCTATGTATGTACATTTATATATATGTGTATATATATATATATATACACATACATACATATATATATATGTACATTTTTTTTTTAAGGAGGGCGCAGCTCACAGGGGCCCATGTGGGGATCGGAACCAGCACTATGCTCTAACCAACTGAGCTAACCAGCCACCCCTGTATTTATATTCTTGATGCTAATCTTTTGTCCATTATGTGTTGCAAATATCTTCTCCCAATTTAATTTGCCTTTCTACACTTTATGATATCTTTACAGTTCTCATTTTAATATGATTGCTTTATATGCTTTGCGCCTTGTTAATACACAAAAATCTTTCCTCAGTGTCATATAAATGCTCTCTTATGTCATCTTTTTAAGTTTTAGTTTTGCTTTTCACACTTTAGTCTTCAATCCATTTGTAACTGATTTGGACTACCACATACATTGTATATGAGGCTGTAGCCCAAATTCCTTTGTTTCATAAAGATAACTGCCAACACCATTCATTGGGAAGTCCTATTTCATGCTGTTCTTCAAGGCCAGCTCTCAGAAATCTAGTTTCCACATGTGCAGGTTTGCTTCTGGAGTCTTTTTGGACTCTTGTGATCTTATTTATCTCTGTGCCAACACTACTTTCAGTATAGTTTCATAGTATAACTTCTTGCTCTCTGGTAAGCATAGTCCCCTTACCTGTTCTTTAGGAGTGTTTTGGCTATTGTTGGCCGTTTGCTGTCCTGGAATAGAAGGAATGCTCTTTTCCAAATGTTCCTTCTAAGAGCTAACTGAATTTACAATTAGGTAAGGAAGATAGAAACAAGATTCAGGTATTCTGATCAGTAAACCTGAGAGAAAATATTACTTGATTTTTACTTGATCATAAAGTTTGCGAAATTTAGATTTGAGAATTTATACTCATAGTGTTTTCTTAATTGTGTGATATCTACAAACCATATTAATACAGATATGTTAAACTTTGGTTGGTTGTGCTGTTTTTATCATAAATTTAATTAATATTGAACTTGGACCACTTCCCTGAGCACTAATACAGATAATGCCTGGCCAATGAAGCCACGTGAGACTATGATTAGGTCTCATGAAACAATGGTCTGAAATTATTTTAAGTGCTTGTACTTTTTAGTAATATGCAGGCTCATGCATAAATATCCAAAAGGAAGTTTGAATAGGGTGTGTGTGTGTGTGTGTGTGTGTGTGTACGCTCACATGCTGGTAACTATTTAGTAAAAAACAGAGAATTTTAATGTACACATTCAGCCTGGGAAACTTTGTATTGTTTATTAAATAAAGCAGAGAAAGCAAGAGAGGAATCAGCACAGTGGGAAATAAGGTCACCGGATAAGGCGCTTTTTTTTTTTGCTACTGTTTCCTGTTCTGGATGGCTCTGTGACCCACTCTTAAGAATTTCATTCCTCTTACCCAGATTGAAAATTTCCCTTTCCTGTCACTCTCTCTGCTATCTCCCCCATTCTTGAGCTGCCAAACCAAAGCAGTCCAAACACAGTTAATTTGTTGAAGAGCACAGGGCTTTCAGTAAACAACCTCTTCCTGGATATTACTATGTATAGAAGACTGTAATTTTATTAGCACAGTAAGAATTGGGTCAACTTAGAGCAGATAGCAGGTCAACTCATCCTTGTCACTCTTCACAACTATATAGCTACAGAAACAGGGAATGACTACAATAGCTACGAGAAAAAGTTGTGGGGGGCAGGAGTTTTTGCATCAGTGTCCACATTTTTAGAATAAGCAGCGCACAGATGGCAGCTGTGAAGGGTTATGCTTTTGGGAGAGGCATTCAGTAAGTATCAGTAATGATACAAAGACCTGTTCTATTATTTTCTGAATTATCAAAGTGGTGAAAATGTTGCCATGGTTTAAGTGATTACTCTAAAAATAGCGGCAGCCCTTGTCAAACTCATAGACAGTAGAAATAGTTATGAAAGGCATAGGACAGGGATGAATTCCAGAGGATCCAAAAAAGTTCTGAGTTAACATTTTATTGGGAAACTACTGTAATCAATGTAGGTAGAGTTGTGTACGTCAAACATTTTATTTAACTCTATAGGGTATTTCTCCATGTAAATTAAGGGTCAGGAATCCAGCCTGGTCTGATCCCACTTCATCACTAACTGATAGCTATTTAAAAGCAATATTTAACACCAACCCTCCCTCCCCGCCACCACTGCCAAAACAAAAAACAAAACCCCCAAAAAAAAACCTATGGTATATGGAATGAAAAAGGCATAATCTGCCATATCGTTGCTTTTTGGCCTGTGAAAGAGGAGAACATCAAGACCTGCAAGTGGCTTTCCTTCTACAAAGTTCATGTCTGTAGGGTGATGGATGTGTTATGAAAGGTGGGAATCCTTTCATAATACGATGTCTGACAATTAAGCTCTCAAACTCATCCTAGAAAAAGTGCTACATACCTCATTGCTGAATATCACTACGGTCACCTTCGAAGTACTCCCCTTGGGAAGCTATGCACTGACGCCAGCACCTAGTCCACCCTTCAAAGCAATTTTGGAACTCTTTCTGGCATGGCCATCAGAGCTGTCATCTTATTACCCTTGATGTCCTGAATGTCATCAAAATGTCGTCCTTTCAATAGTTCCTTTATCTTTGGGTAAAGAAAGAAGTCATTGGGGGCCAGATCAGGTGAGTAGGGAGGGTGTTCCAATACAGTTATTTGTTTACTGGCTAAAAACTCCCTCACAGACAGTGCCATGTGAGCTGGTGCATTGTTGTGCTGCAAGAGCCATGAATTGTTGGTGAAAAGTTCAGGTTGTTTTCATCTAACTTTTTCATGCAGCCTTTTCAGCACTTCCAAATAGTAAACTTGGTTAACTATCCAGTTGGTACAAATTCATAATGAGTAATCCCCCTGATATCAAAAAAAGGTTAACAACATCGTTGCAACAAGTTCGAGAACTTAATTGTCAGACCACGTATAGGTATATTGAATCACAATATATACTTAAAATGTTACAACTTTGTCAATTATACCTCAGTAAAACTGAAAAAAGAAAGTTCATGTCTCTAGGTCCCTGACTTTTGAAGTTCAAGGTTGTGTGAAAAGTAATTTGTACCAAGATTACTGATTAACTACATCAGGGGCTTCCAGCAGGTGTCTAATAACATGATTTAAGAGAAACAGTTGGAAGTGAGCTTGGTTGCTCCCCATGAAACTTGAGTCACACAAATCAGAAACCTGAAACTACATGTCTGGAAGTCCTAGCCAGTGTTCTTTTTAGGGACCAATGTTCTCTGAAGAGATACCATTACCAATCGGGATGCATGAGGGTTGGTTGTTTTTAATTGAATTTTTACATTTTTCTATTATAATTCACATATTAGTTTCAGGTGTACAATGTAGTGGTTAGATATTTATATAACTTACAAAGTGATCCCCCCCAAAAATCTAGTATCCACCTGACCGTAGTAGCTATTAACTATATTCCCTATGCTGTACTTTACATCTGTGACTAATTTGTACTTCCTAATCTTTTTTACCTTTTTCACCCACACCCTCAACCACCTTCCCATCTGGCAACCATCAGTTTGTTTTTGTTTGTTCATTTTTTTTAAGATTCTACATATAAGTGAAATTACATGGTATTTGTCTTGTTCTGTCTTATTTCATTTAGCACAGTACTCTCTAGGTTCATCCATGTTGTTGCAAATGGCAAGATTTCATCCTGTTCTGTTTATGGCTGAGTAGTATTCCATTGTATGTATGTACCAACTCTTCTTTATCCATTCATCTATTGACGGGCACTTACGTTCCTTCATATCTTGGCTATTGTAAATAGTGCCGTGATGAACATAGGGGTACATGTGTCTTTTTGAATTAGTGTTTTGGATTTCTTCAGATAAATACCCAGAAGTGGAATTGCTGGGTCATATAGTTCTATTTTTAATTTTTTGAGGAATGAGCAGTTTGTTTTTAACACTACTGGATAGGGAGATAGAAACCAAGTTTCCACTTCCAGCTCTGTATTGGCACTATTATAGCTGTGTGAGTTTAAACAGGTCATTTGGCTTCTCTGAGCCTCATCTATAAAATGAGGAGCTGGATTGTATGCCTCTAGAAGAGCTAATTTACGTGAAAGCATGTAGTAAAGCTGATAATACATAGTTTGTATCCAAAAAATGTTTGTTTACTCTGTATTAAACTGTGCTGAGGCTATAAAAATTTTAAGTTATAATAATTTATTGATTTCCAAAATAATTATCATTATATTCATTAAACAAGTACATATTAACTGATCTTGCGTATAAACCATGAGGCTCAGACACAGTCCTCAAGAAACTAATTTATTAGGGACAACAGGATATACTCAATAAAGATGACTCTTAAGTTCCAAAAATAATCAAATTCAGTGGTAGTTCAGAGGAGTAAGAGAACATTTTTGGCTACAAGGAAATTTGCAAGTATTCATGGAAAAACACCTGAGCTCTCTTGTAAAATTTCTAAAATGAGATTTGGACATATGGAAGTTGGAGACATGGAAGGAGGTTTGGGGATGAAGACATACCCGGTTTGGTGTATGACGTGGAGATGGGCAAAGTGTGTCCGTAGAATGTGACCTATCCAGTTTGATTGGAATGCAGACTATTGGGAGATAAGGATGAAAATGTGAGCTGGGAAACAGCCCCCAGAAGACCTCTGAGCACTTGACTGGGGACTTTGGCATTTATGCTGTTGGCGACCAGATGTCACACAGCTGGGATCCAGGTGGTGCTGTCCTGGGGGTGACTTAATCTCAGAATCACCGTGAGGCAGTGGGGCAAAGCAGACTGTTCTAACTTGTGGGGAGGCTGGAGGACAATAAAGGACTCGGGTGTGCCAT
The DNA here is from genome assembly GCF_004115265.2 of Rhinolophus ferrumequinum. Classification (NCBI taxonomy): domain Eukaryota; kingdom Metazoa; phylum Chordata; class Mammalia; order Chiroptera; family Rhinolophidae; genus Rhinolophus; species Rhinolophus ferrumequinum. The sequence continues at coordinate 39,862,660 of NC_046289.1, read as the reverse complement.
CATTTAAATATATTGAAGGGCTTTTAGACATGACTATGCAAGTTGGTGACCTGTCCGTAAGATGCGAAAGGGAATGTGTTACTTTAAAACTTTTATTTTTAATGGAAAGGAGCTCTAAAATTTTGCAGTGATGCCTGTTATGACATGGCCTTCAAATACTAAGAAAAGCCATGGAGAATGTGACCTGAGCTTTGCTGTAAGAGGCCACTGCATCATGGCAGGCACAGGACAAAAATCTTAATTCAGGTGACGGTGATAGCAGACAAGAGGAAGACACAAGGTTGCATGAGGGAAAGATCAGTAAGACTTGGCCTCATTAAATGCAACAGGTAAAGGAGAAAGTCTAGGTCTGAAGGTTCAAGTCTGAATGATGATGTAACAGTAACGGAGTAAATTAATGTTGTGTTTTTTTAAAACCAAGAGTCATTTTGCTGTTTAAACCAAATTCTGCCCAAGTTAATAATGTCTGTTCATCTTTTTGTCATGTTTTTCTTTATACCTACATTTCTAACATTTAAATATTATACAGTTCATTCTTAGGTAACAGGAAAAATGAGGGGTTTTCAATTTAAGCGGAACACTCTTAAGAGATTAAGTATCTCCATCTGGTAACGCTTTAGAATACTATAGCAAGTGGTTCTCACACACAAGATGTAGGCAAAGCATTTTTAAAAGGCACAAGTTTGTTTCTACGAAGTTAATACTATGTAGACCGTAAGAACAAGAAGTACAAAAAGAAACATTAAATAAAAGATTTTGCTTTTATTTAAAATAAAATGCATTTATACAGTCTTTGAACCATGGATTATTTGACAACATTGGTAATCCACCCTCTCTGGCACCCCTTCGGGCTATGTGAGCTAGGAATTTTGTGACTAGCACCAATACAGATTGTAACAGCGCAACAGACTAGAACGTGGCCAGTCCAGGCATTAGAGTTAAGGACACTGTGGCAAATCATGACTATAATGAAGTCATTCTTAATTTAGCAGGTATTAAAACTGCACATCAATTATATTTTTAAAAGCATTTAATGTAAAGATGCTACATCTAAGCCATTTGCTAGTTGTGAGTAGTTTAAAAAAAAACTGTACAATTTTATAAAATTTGTGTTTTGTACATTAGTTACACAAAAATGCATACTTCATAGACCTTTACTTCATATTGCAATGCAAAAGTTGCATATTTTAGGCAGACAGTGAATATGCTGGTGAATACTAAGTGTTGTAATACAATATGGTGTAAAAATAAAAACACAAGACAATATACATACATGCTTATTCAAGGACAAAAACAAACCAAGCATAACGGACTAACAGCATTCTCCTTCAAGGTCAAACAATGACATTATTAAATATCAGGCATCTTTTGCAGGCCTGATTTATTTTGGGGGAGGGGATGTTTCAAATGGCTACCAGAAGTAGGATATCTTTAAAAACACAAGGTCAAATTAAACATACATTAAAACACATGCATTAAACATGATAAATAGACTTCATATAGTTTAAGCCCTGGATAGCTTTAAAGTAGATGGCTTGAGTTTCTTTACAGTTTGGCTAGCTTAAATCAGTGATGTTTTGTTCCCGACTTGCCCACTACTTCAGTTTTCAATTCATGGCCCTAAGGAATGTGTGCCATATTCAAGTTCATATACTGTATCATGATAGCAGATTAATAGTCGTGCTTGTTAGTGCACATATTAACTGGTCTGGTAAGGCAAAAAAGTTTTCATGATAAAAGATAAATTTCAAGCTTACTTTATTAAGCAGCATATAACAAACAACAGCTTTTAAAGTTAAATATTGTCATGGCCATGGGGTTTCCATTACACAGTATTTCTATTCACACCCAACCACTGGTGAGTTTGTAGAACATCTCTTCATCTAAACTCTCATTTTGGTCTTTTGCACGTGTTGAGAGAAATATGTAACCACCAATGAATTCATGAACCACTTTGCAATCTACTTCAGTACAAATGAAGGACAATCGTACTTCATCTGCAAACTCTACAGTGACCTGGAACAGAGAGAGAGACAAAGAACCGTAAATCCCAGTAAAACTCCAGATGGGCGAGTCCAAGCAAACCTACTGTGCTATTGAAGGTCTGTCCTATCACAAAATACCTGATCCTCAAATATTCTGTTTTAATCATAAACTAATAATGCCTTCAAGTCCAAAAGAGTAATAAGCAAAGATTACTAGCCTCTCCCCCAATCCTTTTTAGTTTTCATGTTCTGAAAAGGAAGACAAGAGGTTTAGGTCATTAAGTTCCCAAATGACCTCTGGTGATTCGATTAATAAGAATGTCTCTCCTCAAGTCCTGGGAGAAAACCTACTTCCTGTGTTTAATATTAGCTTTAGATATTTAACCTTTAGGTATCATGTTTAAATATTTCAGAAATATGAGATTCTATGAAGTGATAGGAATTGATACAACAAACCCAGTGATCTTAAAACAAATGACTTATTAGTAAAAGATTCTGTTTATTTTAAACGATTTTCATGTACTCCATGGCTAGGGGCAGCATGCTACATGGTAGTAGATGGGCCAGGCTTCAGAGCCCTAAATATCTAAGTCTGAATCCTGATTCTATTACTAAGTGTGTGGTCCTGGACAATGATGGCCCTCAGGCATCTAAATTTTAGTGTCCTCATTTGTAAAGGCGGGATAATCCATCTACCTCCCAAGGCTGTGGTGAGATTTAGAAACAGGGTACAGATGTAAAACACCTGGTATCATGCCTTGCACAAAGCAGGCATTCAATAAACAGTAGCTGCTATTGTGAGTGGAAGGAATTTATATATTATAGAAAGACAATCTTAAAAAAGATAAGGCAATCTTCTAAGCAGATCGTTATGTCTTAGAATTTCAGTAACTGAGCTAGTTACGAAATAGGTGAATTTAAGTGGGAAATGAATAACCAACCTTGTTTTATACTGTAAGAAGTAATGGTACAAATAATCTTCAGAATGTATAGGTCTTTTTCTTAATTTTTAGCAGCATTCAAGTAACACCGTTATAGCTTACCATTTTGATTTCCCAGTTTACATTCCACTGCTTCATGTTACTGAAACGCCATGTTTTAATTGCGTCTCCTGTGCTGGCATCCATCCTAATCAATCTGTTATATGCAATTCCAATAAGTTCTTCTTTTTTGCCTCCTTGGAACCTACGGTAGTAAAAACATAGTAAATAAGAGTTTAAAAACATGTGGGGGTGGGGGCCATGTTGGTCTGTTTCTCTTCAAGATATGTGCTCTTTAACTGTGAATACATTCCAACAGTCTTTAAATTTTACTGTAAAATAGGTTAATGAGTCTCAGTTGTAGCTCTAAATGTTTAATTTCTAATTACACGAAGGAGATTGAGTAAAAAGGCACCGATTAAGGTTTATACTTAGGTGTTTAGTAGAACCACTGACCTTGCAATGAAGTGTGTGATGCCGAATTCTGGTAAGGACTGCCAAGCTTGAATAAATCTCATCTTGGCTTCAATTAGGCTCATCTGAGCTACATTCTGATGGGCTTCCAAGATTCTTGCTGTTATCTAAATATGATTAAACATCACCGATACCATTGGACATTATTCTTTCATGGTAGAATCAAGACAACAAAAAGATTAAAAAATTGAATTAGGTGTCCCACCCCAAAATCATATGTTGCACGAGTTGGAATCAGAAAATACCTGAAGCTACATGTGGGAATTTTAGTAACATAATGACTTTTCAAAATAAACTTTGATATATTCTTAATTTTACTGTCCATATACTAAGAAACAAAGTACTAGGAATACATAACTGCCACTTCTGACACATATTCCAAGCATACACATATTATACTGCTATTATAAAATGGCATGTTCTAATCCTCATATACGTGGTATATTTTAAATTTAGCACCAAGATACATATAATCAGAATGAGTACCTAGGATACAAGTTTCTAGCAAAAATAATACTATAATTTTAAAATTTTTCTAAAGGAATGATTATAAAAGTTGAATTTTAATTTAAATTATACTCACTTTGGGATGACTACTCCCACAGGAGTGGAAGGAAATTAATCCATGAGGGGAGATTGTGGTTAGGGCTTTAAATATATTTATTTTCTTTCTTTTTTGGTAAATATGGAGAACTTACCAAATCTCTTATATAGCCTGGCTGTAGATGGCAATGCGAGGAAAGAAAAAGAAGGCAGAAAGAAAAAAAAAGGCAATCAGAAAAAATGGCAATGAAGCAAAGAAAAAGTTGCGGTAACCTGCAAACCAAAATTCCAGCCAAAAACCATGCAAAAAATTACTTTAGGTGGAAACCAAGCAAAGTAAATGCAAGCATGAAAATGAAAATGAGGAAGCAGTGATTACTTTCCATTTAGAATCCTGAGAAACACTCCACATTATTTTAGATTGTTAAGTGTTACTAAAATAAAGGGTAGATAATTGTAGGGAGAAAATAAAAAGAGCAAATACCCTTTTCCCCGTTATGTACCAGTTCTTACTGGTTCGGGTAAGGCTAATTATTTTAGTGGCAAAAATCACAATTAATATTCAAAAGCCTTTCATTTTGTCTCCAATTGAGTCAGATAATATGATCCATGCACGGCTTTACAGAAATAAGTTGAAGACAAAATAATTGCAGTGACCGTGCTGTTTATTTACACAAGAAAAGCAAACCCCTCAATTACCATCTGTTTTTTGCATCCTTTTTCCTGGAAGGGAAAATAAAAGAGATGCCATACACTACACTAGAAATGGTGGCTATAAACATATTAGTCCATTTCAATTTGGATTAACATGAATAAGGCACTAAACAACTCTTTAAAAAGTAAAAATCCAGTTTGGGAGACATATTCATGTGAAAATACCCATAGCAAGTTTAATTAATTAATATGTAGCTTTGGGGAATTAAAATAGAGTCAATATAACAAAAGCTGTATTGATGGACGCAAAGGAAAACAATGCACTTATGCCCTGGTAGGGATGAATGGCGCCAAGGCCGTCACATCTTCCTACCTGACTCCTGAGTGCCACTGGATTCCATAGTTTAACAATTATTAGCACCATGTGCAGTGACGAGTATAGCACTCGACACATTAGAAGCAACTGAACTTCTGCCTATCAGCACTTACTAGTTGCTAGGGTAATACATGGTCTCTACCTTCTGGGAACAACTTATAAGTCTAGTTAGGGAAAGGAGGGTTAAAAAAGAATGTGCATTTGATAAGATGCCACAGTGGAAGACAAGGCCAGAAGGATCCTTAACCACGGACCACACACATGCTGCCATCCTGCCATCAGAGCCTGTTAGACATTCACTGTCTTTGTCCTCAAGAGAATGTTCAGTTGACAATATAGTTGAGAACTTTTTAAAGTGAAAACCATCATTTTAAAGGCTGCTGGGAAAACAATACATATCTTTGACAGCTAAACCAACATTTGGCCACTTTCACAATTATACTTTTAAGATCTTTCTTTCCTGATAACTGATAGTGAGATGATAAGATTGCTAAGATTTGAATTTATTCATCGTCTTTGAAGACAAATGAATCTACTTTCAGAAAGTTTCTTTACAAATAATCTTTAAATGAAATGCCTAAGAATAAAAAAATGAAATTAGTATTTGATTTTCTTTTCAACTTACAATCTACATTCCACAAAGCTCCCCAGGGCAGCATTTCCTCCATTCCTTACTACTCCCACATCGTATGACTGTGGGATAAACAATTTCCATGTAGCTTACACAACCTCGGAAACTGAAATACTTGGTAATTAAAACTTCTGAACATTTCTAACTTCTACTAAACTGATTTCAGACCCCTGTGATAAGCATGATATTTAAAGTTAAGAATTACTAAGTGTTCTGGGTATTTCACTGGACCTTTTTAAGTAATGTTTTTTAATTAGCTCTTAAAGATAAAAATTAAACTAGATAAAAATAAAATATTTATTTTAAAGGTCTTCTTCACTCCCCACCTCCCAAACTGAAGCCTTTTCCTTTTATGGCATGACGTTTGGTGTAGAGAATACTGGGGTTATCCCAAGTGAAATTCCCCTGAAAAGAACCTTTTATGTTGTACCCAAGAACCATTTTCCTACATAGCAATCCTTTTATGGTATTAATTTCCAGAAAAGGAATTCTAAACAGAGTGAACAAAAGCAGTGGATTTCAATGAAAATTTATCAAATTTTGTCACATAATGCAAATCTTGGTTAGGTTAATATTAAGACAAGACAATTTTAAAACGTAGACTATTTCTACTTTTGTAAAATTTATTTCCAAAGCTGGAAGAGTCAATTTCAACAGCAAGAAGTGTCATTATAGATTGTGTTGGGAAATGAATAAAACTGCATGAATTAAGGAACACAAAGCATTAAGACCATATTTAATTCTCTGAAAGAACATCCTGTTAACAGTGATTTCCTCAGGTTGTTTAGAATAAATACGCTCCCAATTAGTTTACCTCATTCTGTCCTATTAAAATGATAGGTTTTGTTTTTTTTTAAATAACCAATTTAAACTGACTGAAGGCTACTGGCCTGATTTCTGATTTTATATTCTAGCCATCTGATATGAAATTAAGACTACTAACTGAAACTAAAAACGTTTTGTTGAAGAGGGGAAACTAAATTTAAAGTATATATAAAATTGTAAAACAAACCAGCAGAAAATAGATGAAGTAAAATGAATCAAGTACCTGCTTATTCTTGTACTTTTTTAGATAGCGAGGGGACACCAAACACTCAGGATTTATATCAGTTGTGATCTGCTCTGGTATTAACTGAGGATCTGGGTTTAAATGCTGCATCTTCAGAAAGGAAAGAATATTCTGAACTTCTAGGTTATAAGAACTGTCTGCCATGGTCTTGCCTTTGGAGGCTAGTCTGCATGCTGCCATCCAGTGTGCATACTGTTTTTCCTGTTGAAAAGAAATATTGAGGTATGAGCTGTATCACATGATGAGTCCTTTGAGTATAAGATATAAGGATGACTAGTTAACTCACTGAAGAATCAAAAAACAATTGAGGTTTACTTTTAATTGGAAAACTTACATTGTCACAACGAAGCCAGATTTCATTCATGCCTTCTGCAACTGGAATCAGGAGTTTAATGTTAAATTTTTGGCCTGAAATGTTTACATCTGGGGTAACTTCACATCCTGTAATAAAAAAAAGATATTAAAATGGTCAAATATACTTTTAAGAAATCCCAAGCCAATACAGGCAGCCTTCATTTTAAGGCATTGTAACATGAAGAATTTTGCTGTTATGGAATCTATAAACCAGAGAATAAATTCTTTATACCCAATAATTTTGTTAGGGGTGGAGCAGAAAGTCAGATCAAATATAGAAGAGAGGTAATGACACAGCATTTGTGGCCCTTACAATTCACAAAACTTGACTGAGAAGGAAAAGATCTTGTTAAAAGGATATTACCAAAATATACCTCTTGCACTCCAACAAGTTTTGATATGTGTTGTGTTAATATTCCGTTCTTTGAATCTTAAGTTATTTAGGATGTAAGTTTCTAAATGTATGGAGATTTAAAAATTTATTTCTGTAATTAAATTCTAATTTAATTGTGTTATGATTAGAACAAATGACTTTTTGATGCCTTAGAAAACTGGGAGGGGGATTAGCCAGTTTGAGTTACAGTCCTACATGGGAGCCTCTTCAGAGCCCTGCTGCTCCCGAACCCAACTGCTGTGCCCCGACTCCCGTGGCAGGAGCCTGCGGCACAGGGGAGGGGAGCACAGGCTCTCAGGAACTGCATGCTACCAGGCGTGTGCCTCCTTGCACAACTCCAGGGTGTAGGAACACTGAAATGTTTACACTTACCAATAGTTCAATTCAGAGGGTGACCATATGCACAAAAATGGTTTCTTTAAACTGTAATTTCTTCATAGATATGACTCAATAGATTAACTTTATGCACAGTATTTCAGGAGTGCATCTGCCATAGAAGGTAACATACACTTGTAGACGTGAGAAGTCCGTACAAAAATAACTGGTATTCAGAATTTCATCTTATGGGCAAGTTCTCAGAAATACATACATTTATGGGTTACAAAATCCATGTAATCAACTCTGGTAAGTGTTAGCTGGTAGCTTTACAGAAGATTTATTGAACACATACACAGTTAAATAGGTTGGCATAAAAGTACCAAGCGGTATGTTATAGTGGAGAAGAGCTCTGCAATCAGACCTTTCTCTACCACTTAATAATTATAACCCACTTAACATCTCTAAGCCCAAACTGCCTGACCTTAAATCCACTCATAAGGATGCTTTAAGGATAAATAAGACAATGTACGTATCAAAGCTCCCTAACGGGTATCCCAGTTGTTTGTACTTAGTTCCTGTCACCCTCAATATGTCTTAAGACAATCCAGTAAGTTCTATGGTGAAAAACGTAAACTGTTAGCAGGGCATTCCATTGCCTTGCTCCTTGTACTGCAGCAAGTTCTCTTGGCACAGAGTGTACACAGAACAAGATAATAAACCTCTATATATCTATGACACAGAAAGAATAAATATTAAAATGTCATTTTTTTCCTTCACATAAATGTTTTAAGTATTATATAAAAGAAACAGATCAGTTTAGATAAAGGAGATCCTCTTCTCTCCACAAGCAACTCCTATCATGAATTTGGCAGACTGTCTCCCTCTCTTTACTTTTTAAAAAATATATGTACTACATATAAATAGCTACAGCATTTAACTCCTTCTGTGCAAGCATTAGAAACCATGAGGAAGTTGGGTGACAATGTGTTAACCTGCAAAGTTAAAACAGAGAGATATTTGAAGATACACAATCTTTTGCAAAATTCCATTAATTATTCAAGTGGATTTAAAGTACACAAACCCCAAATTCAGCCTCTTCGAAAAGTAAAATACCAAGAAAACTAAAATGGGAGAGATGCAGGTGACAGTGTAGGCACAGTGGCACTTACTGGGCCACACCCCAGATGACATTCACTCGAGACCACCTTGGCTGCCTATTTCCATAGCAAAATGCTGGGCTTCGCTGTATCCCAATTACTATTCCTGTGAACTGTTCAATGCAAACAGCTCATTCGGATCACAGTCTTCAATCCTAACTCTCTTTCTCGGGACAACCTCACCTCCGGGTCTTCCAAGAACATGAAAGGCCACCAGAAGTGCAGTGCCCCCGTTTCCTCCCACCGTATTGGATAACCCTAGCTGCCCTTGTTCCCATACAGTGCAGGCGGCCTCTCTCCTCCTAGGCTCTCCTATCCAAGCGGGCTGGGTTTTCTACTGTCCCAGGAACCTTGCTCCATCACAGAGATCCTCTCTCTCTCCCAGATAGTAGGTCTCTTTCAACTGTGGCATTTCCATCAACAGTTCATTTCCTTGAGTCTCTGCCATCTTAAACCACCAAATGCCTCTCTCCTCTTTATACCTCTGTCTTCTGTTACTGTCCCTTTTCCTCCTTCCATGTCATAAATAAGGGCCATTAAAAAGCTGTTTCCTATTAACTTCTCAATAACTGTACTCTGACTCTCATACTCAAAACACCACTGAAATCTGCTGAATCTGTTCTGAATCAAAGCCAATGACCACCTCCATGTGGCTTAGCAATCTTTCTCTTACTTTTCTGCAGCATTTGACACTACTGACTACTCTTGTCCTTTTTGAAACAACTTTTATCTTAGCTTCCATCATTTCCATGGTCTTCCTATGCTGTTTCCTTTGTAAGCTCCTCTTCCTCTAATCTGCAGGAGTGTTTTGCGGGATTCTGTTCTTAGCCGTCTGGTATTATAGACAACCATTCCAATGGCTAAATTTACCATTAATGCTGATTGCTACCATTTTGGTATCCATAGCATGGATCTCCCATGATCCAATGGCCTACAGGTTATCTCCAAAAAGACATCCCACAGGCACCTCAAATTTAAAATACCCCCAAATCACACTCATCTTTCTCCCGCAACTCAGATCTTGTCTATTCCCAATCTCGGTATCACCCTATCCACCCCACTGTACAAGCCAGAAGCAAGTCCTGCCCCTCGAGCCCCTCCCAGCCAATCACCTAGTCCACTGATTGAACTACTACGTTTATATCCTTTCTCCATCCACACTGATAACCTTCATTTGGATCACTATCACTGCTCTGAAATTACTCCCCTACACTGTAGCCAATACAAATATGATAGATACTGTCATTTTGTTGTTAATAATCTTTCAGTGGCACGTTATTGCTGCCAGTTTAAAACACAATCTCCTTAACATTTTTATCCACTAATTCCTGCCAACTTCTTCTACTATTACCTCATGTTAGCAGGAATCCAATTCAACAGCTACTAAGGAAGCATTCATCCTCCTCCCTTGAACTCTGCATTCCAGCAGCACAAGCACCCCAGTGGTTGCTGATGCTTTTCTCCAGGCATTTTTGCACACCAGTCTCTGCCTGGAATGCTCTTTTATCAATGCTCCTCCTCCTTTCCGTGGATCTGTTTTCTCTTTTGGATCATAACTCCGACACCATTTCCCCCGTGAGGTCTCTCCTAATGCTCTCCAGCATCACTGAAGACTGGCTAATACAGCATCCTTACCCCTTGCTCCTTGGCCTGTTTCTTTGTAAAGAAGCATTTACTGCCTGAATTGTAGTTGTTTATCTCCCCAGCATAGCCTCAACATCTTGCAGGATGGGACCATAACTGGTTCTTGCCCATGTCTCTAGTACCTAGCCGTTTGTGGCACAGGAGTTCAATTCATATTTGCTAAACTGAATTTTTCGGAACTTTGCATTTTAGATCTCACCTTACAGAGCATCTAGACCAACGCCCTCATTTCTCAGAGGAGATATTAAGGTCCAAATAGGCTATTTTTCCAAACTCACAGAGCTTGTTTGGTGGCAAAGCGGAATCTAGGCCATTTGATTCGTAGGCCAATGTGCTGTGCGGAAGAGCGCTCCTTTGGGAGGACTTGGGCAAGGTGGGGTGAGGACACCTTGTGAGGTTCCCATACTGGGACGTGACTCCCCATCATACAAAGTCAGACAAGGAGAATGTTAAGGATGGAATAGGGACAGAAAGGCCAGGGGCCAGAGACAGATCTGTCTCTTATTCGAGAGTGGATAATCTGAGCTGGTCCTGGGCAATTTAGAAGGTAAGCAAGAAGAAAGCTACAATGGGTTCTCAGTAACAAACAATGGTAGAGACCCAAAAGTTAAACTCATGTGACTTGAGAGAAAGGCAGTGAGACTTATTAAAAGTTTTAGGAAAATTACAGGATTCCAATACACGAGCATAGCCATCTTCTCCCCAGGATAGAAGTTTTCTTTCTTGTACAATGTGTATAACTATAAAGCAACAGTTCAGATGACTACTGGGCAGAACAGAAATAAGGTAGAGATTTGGGCTTTTTGTTGAAATATGCTAAAAATATCCTAACGTATAATGTACTAAGAAAAATTACGAATATAGATCAGGAAAAGCACCTCTGTATTTTAAGTGAAATTATTTTGGGAAGCATTTTTGTGAAATGAGTCAGGGAGCCCTCTTCTTTGGTATTTTTTTCCAAATACAAATATTTTTAGATATCCGGAAAGACACTGCTTTACATATAGTAATAAATGTACATGTAAAATATAACCCAAAGCAGCTGGGCTGGGCTGAAAGGAGCTCCTCCCTGAACACCACCTCCTAACTGGCCTGCCAAGGGAGGTGCAACCTTCATTACAATCAAGAAATTGGGAAACCAGGCGGCTGCCACTGCCCGGAGCCCCGAAGCACCCAACTCCTTTCTTACTTCTGTTTCTCCAACACTTTCACTCAGGTGGGACTTCAAGTCTCACAAGAATTCATCTGATTAGAATCTAAATCTCACTGGAAATGAGTCTGAAAAGTGTATTTCCGTTTTCTGGCCTCTGCTAAGGGAAGCACAGTAGGTGTGGAACAGTGAGCAGCCAATGTCCTGTCCCCTTTACCAAGCATGCAGGGTGTCAAGGGTCCCCGTACCGACGGTCCCCAACTTATCATGGCTCGACTTAGGATTTTTCAACTTTGTGATGGTGCAAAAGTGATACGAATTCAATAGAAACTGTACTTCAAATTTGGAATTTTGATCTTTTCCCGGGTTGGTGATATGCAAAGTAACGGGGCGCTGGGCAGCCGCAGTGAGCCACAGCTCCCAGTCACATGATCATGAGGACAAATAACCCGTGCTCTGCAGTGTCCTGCGCTGTCAGCGGGTTTTGGATATTTTAAGGTCGGCTAGGCTGAGCTATAATGTTCAGTAGGTTAGGTGTATTCAATGCATTTTCGACTTACGACACTTTCCATTTACGGTGGGTATATCTGGACGTAACCCCATCCTAAGTGGAAGAGCGTCTGTAATGAGTGCTATGTGAGCTTGTGGGAGAGTGGTCCTCAGGGGGACAGCTTCCTAGAGGGAGTGGTATCTAAACTGGGAGTGAGCCAGATGGTTTTAGGGACTACTACTACAACTGAGAGGCTCATCCATCATCATGACTAAAGGCCCTGAGAGAAGTCACCGCAAGAGGCAAGCAGGGTGTCCTCCAGCTGCAGAAGAAGCAACCCAACTTGGAGAGGAAATTCTACCACCTGAACCAGTGCATCCATCAGATAAACGAAGTAAAGGAGCAGTGTGAAGAATCAACAGAAGTAGTCTACAAGTCTAAGACAAGAAGAACTAAGTTAAAAAATACGTATCTAAACATAAAGTACCTAAAAGAGTAAAGAAAGTGCTGAAAAAAATTCCCCCCCCAGCAAAGTGAAGCTTATTGAAGATTAGCTAATGGATATTCCACCATCAACGCTGGCAATTCCAAGGCTTTCCTTACCTCTCAGGTTCATCTGGTGAGCTGGTGTGCCACTGGATTCTTCTTTGCTCTTATAGCAAGAAATAGATGTATCTTTAAAGGTGCACCAGTATTGCTTGTAACCTTTTAGAGTCAGCTTTTTTGGCCTATGTGTCAAATAGAATTAAGAGAAAAACCACTTTTGAAATAACTTTATCAATGCTTTGTTTTAGCACTAAAGCTTCACAATGTTAAAAGCCGAAGGCCAAGTTTTACATATGCTGAATTCAGTTCCCTTTGGCCAGTGTGTTATAGGCGGTGTCGCTGTTACTGGATGTGCCCCTTCCTTCCCTGTCAGTCTACTCAGGAAGATCTCACACATAGTGAGTGGGCAGAGCAGGCAGACAGTAGGGCCGGCATTCTAGGATTCCTGTCAGCTCTAGTCATCTCTATCACGAGCAGGTCACACGGAAAGGACAGGAAGAGGTGAAGTAAATATAAATAATTAGGAAGTTCTTAGGTCTCATAATTACCTACAGGTTCACAGGTGCCTTGGAGCCTGTCTGAACAAGTTTACCTGGCCTGGCTAAAGTGAGGGAAGAGGGAAGTGCTTATGTCTCTCAGGGATGTACTTCAATGGAGACTTGAACTTGCCACTCCAATGTCAAACACAAAGAAGAGCAGTCATGAGGGACAGTGGATAAGGAAAGGTACAGATTAAAAAAAAAAGGTGTGTAAGTGGAGGAGAGAGGAGGTAGGCAGCAGCACCTGAAATCACGCCCTTCTTTCAGAAATGTGACACATGCTGAGCTCTTACACATTTCGCTACAGGAAATGGTTTATGCCATAATGGCTGTGTATCTTATAGGCTACCTCACTCCTCTCCTCCTTCCCTTCTCTGCCTTAATGCCTAGCTCTCTTGATTCTGTGGAATATGACTAGATTAATTGTTTAAAACTTTACACAAGAAACACTGGAACCTTAATTATAAAATGTCCCATGAACAAATGAACAGAATTCAATAGAATGTGAAGCTCTGAACGAGGGAATGACCACTGGCAGGAACAGTTTATTATGTCTTGTGCTTTGACCCAGACGGGATGCTTTCTACTGACATGCATGGTACAATCTAGGTTCTCTCTCTCTCTCCTCCTCTTTTTTTCTGCCTTAAGAAAAATGTTTACCAGATAAAACAACTTAATCAATACTATGATTTTAATTTGATAAAAATGGTTATTTTTCCTCATTATAATTTAGTGTTCACCTAATTGGTAAATGCTTTTACAGATGCATATGCCAGTTAATCTTACAGTAAATTTCAATAATGTGAATGTGACTATAAAACTGACACTTATTATTCATCAGTATTTGCAATCCCTCTGCTTTGTGTACTTACTTGAAAACTTTTATATAGTCAGCAAGTTCAGGAATGGAAGTGATGTCACCCTAGGGAAAGAATTTAATCATTTTTAAATTTTTCTTGAAACGTGCAATTTTAATATTTGGTATCTGATATCAAGGACCAGCTCATTTAACAAACAAAATTACATGGATTACAGTGATTACAGTGATTTTAAAGGTACAATCATTCTAAATGCTTATATGCTACAAGGGCATTTTCAAATGTCATAAAAAGCTAATAAAACTCTTTCAAAATGGCAATGTATACAACCCACAACAATATATTGTTGATTCTAATACCTAAACCTATTTGTACCTGCATGTGGAAATTTTGTAAATAATTAACAACCCCGAGATAAGTGTTTATTCTGAATATCTAATTCCTAAGCTTTAAAACCATAAAATCAAACTTAGCATTTAATTTTTCCTGATACTTGTTTCTCTCTTCTTTTTGAAATATTTCAAATGTGTAGAGCTCTAAATGAATTTTACCATGACTAGAAATTAACTTTTCCTCTGCAGAAATATTCTCCAGCTACTTGTAAGAGAATGGGCAGAGAAGATTTAACTTTATTTGTTGGGAGCACTAGAGACTAGAACCATATTAGTTTTAACAGTTTCTGAAACATCGGTGTCTGAATTCTCTACAGCATTCAATATTTCTCGACATCCCCCAAATACTTCATGAGAACCTGAACCCCCAAAAAGGTAATAAGCATCAATCGAAAGTAAATTAGCAGGTAAAAAGAGTCAGCCTACCAAAACTGTTGACGTTTTACCCCCTTCCAAAGTAATCTCCAGGTCTGAAAGGGCAGCATCAACTTCATCAACTTCTTTGTCACTGTTGTTCAAATGATTCTCTGATGTCATGATTGACAGCTTATTGATATGATACTGAAACCAGAAAAGGTACTTTATTTAAATGATTCTTCTAACTGTAAAACTTTAAAATTTTTGAATGCTTTTCATCACCTAATTTCAAAAGATAAAAGTGTCTAGAAACAAAAATGATAGGAAAATTAAGGACATGGTACCTGAAATCAATGTCCTAAATCTGCTAATAAATATTTATCCAAAAGAAGTAGGGTCTTTGGTCATATACAAATGAATTCATAATTTGGGAGGCCCTAGGACATAGTTAACATGGACTCCACTAAGCTCTACATAAACAGAGATTTTCGACTTTTTCTTCCCCACTGAACTATTCCGAGTCCAGAACAGTGCCTGGAACGAATGGATACTGAATGAACAGAATATGCACAAGGTCACTTGTAGAAATGGATTAACATTGATTACCTTATAATTCCACTGTTACCCAGAAACAGAAAGTTAGTTATCACTATCATGTTGAAAGCTAAAGCTGAACTTTCCCCCTCACCCTCATTTCAATGCTGAAAACATGATCAGAGGGAGATGTCGTTTATATTCTGTTACATAGAATGATAAGATTATGTTTATATGTGAACACACACAAGATACTAACATACACATAGATACATGTATGAGTAGTGAAAACTACTCTTATATGTAAATAGAAAAATCTTTGGGTATAGAAAACTAGTCATGATTTTAAATACACTTAGGTAAGTGACTTAGAACAAATATTAATGATTTATTAGATTTTGATACTACACCTTAAGAAGTCTTAGACAAAGGAAAGAATTAAATTACTTAGTTACCTTTCAAAGCACTAAGCAGCACTTCAAATTTCTGATGTATTTATTCTATGAATACAATCTATTCACGGGAACATTTAATGAACTAATCTGAGGCCAATGTCCCTCTGTATTTTAAGATTTAGTGGATTAGTAATGTATAGTCTGTGGCTCTACCTGCAGTTGTGCTGAAATGAGATCCTTACAATGGTAGAAACTTCCATGTTCACAAATCACGCAGAACAGGGTAGGGTGAGGCTCTCTGACAGGGGCCTCAAATGTCAGAGTATATTAAGAATTGTGTGGAGAGATTCTTAGGGTTACCCCCAGAGATTGTGATTCAGCAAATCTGGGGTTAGGCCTGGAATCTGCTTTTTTTTTTTTAAGTAATTGATGCTGAGCAATACTAGGTACCAGCAACATTTTTTGTTTGTTTTTTAAATTTTATTGGGGAACAGTGTGTTTCTCCAGAGCCCATCAGCTCCAAGTCGCTATCCTTCAATCTAGTTGTAGAGGACGCAACTCAGCTCCAAGTCCAGTTGCCATTTTCAATCTTTAGTTGCACCATTCCATGTGGGAATTGAACCGGCAACCTTGTTGTTAAGAGCTCACGCTCTAACCAACTGAGCCATCTGGCCGCCCTGAAATCTGCATTTTTATTGAGTGCTTTAAGAGATTCTGATGCAAAAGGTCCTCATGAGTTAAATGCTCTAAAAACAGTTACTAAATTATCTACTTTGTTTTTATCCACATCTTATTTTGAATTACTCTGTTTCTTATTACTACTGTAGTTTTATTTTACTCAAGGAACAGAGAAGCCCCAGGAGAGAATAGCTAAGAGTAGAGGCTGTGTCTGAAATAGAAAATAGCAGGCATCCCTTTGCCATACTTTCCAAGTTTCCCAACTTCTGGCACTAGATGGCTACATATGGCCTGCAGGTCAGTCTCTGGAAAGGCTTCTAACAACTCGGGACTTGTACTCCAAAATTCTCATTAAATCTAGATTCTAAAATGGTCTACGAGAGCTATGCTTTGGGACATTCAATCTCCACAAATTAAAATCTATGGTTTCTGAGGTATTTTTTACTGCACTGAAATGGAATATCTATTGTACACTGGGTGGAGGTAGGGGGAAAGCTGCAGAATAATCTCATTTCTGTGAAAATACGACTGTGTGTATACTCATTTAACAAATACTTTTTAAGCACCTACTATGTGCCAAGCACTGTATGCATATACTGGCTTTTAAAAGATGTGTTATTTTTATAATAAAAAGATTAAAAAATATATCATACAATAAAAAACTGGGGGTTTCTTTCCACAAGTGTATTTTACACATATTATTATTCTATCATTGGCAAAACCTTCACTAGAAAATTACAAGCTCATATTCTAAGTGAGAAAGAAGAGGTAGAAAGTCGTAATCAAGTGAGGGACTTTAGATAAAATTGCTCCAGAATTTAATTCAGGAAATTCTTCAAGCAGTCTGAACTACATCCAGAAACACAACAAAAGATTAATTAGTTGATTAATAAGCAAGTCTCTAGAAAGTAATTAATTCATCTGTCATCAAACACTTTCTTTTTCTGAGCTTTGTTTCAATTCCATTCTTTCATCATATAAACTAAAGAGAAATTGGCTGTTCTTCCTCTCTAAGGGACAACTTTTTGAGTCTTAACTAGAAAGCTTTTCTGGGCACATAGAAGCACTTGGAAGCTCGAGAGTAATTTTTGTGTTCTACGGGGAAAAAAAT
The DNA here is from genome assembly GCF_004115265.2 of Rhinolophus ferrumequinum. Classification (NCBI taxonomy): domain Eukaryota; kingdom Metazoa; phylum Chordata; class Mammalia; order Chiroptera; family Rhinolophidae; genus Rhinolophus; species Rhinolophus ferrumequinum. The sequence continues at coordinate 39,845,071 of NC_046289.1, read as the reverse complement.
TATTTTTATAGTGAAAACTTCTCATAACTAAATACAACTTGGCTTCTTGTAATTATCAGGACTTTAGGTGAAACCAGAATTCCACCATAATCTGAGAACATTTAACAAAGCCTCACTCAGGTATCTGAAATGCAAGTGGTCAATCGGACCTCAGCACCTCTAAGAATGCCAATTTGTGGACGCCACCCGGAAGTTATGTTACCAGAGGGGGTAGCAGTAATGAAGTGGACAATTAATTTTGAATACGCCCTGCTCTAATTATGAATCAGGTGGTGTACAAGAACTACACCTGGGAAAACACTGGCTTAATCTAAGTAGAATATTAGCTACCTAGTTCTGAAGGATTATTTTACAAATTGAACTTGTTTGGTTTCACTAGTCTCTTAAAATCTTCTTAAAAGATATTATTTCCGCCATAGCCCACTTTAAAAATACTATCCCCAACTCTTTATGAAATTATGCAAGTAAGCTTCATTTCATAAATCTGCCTTTCATACAGATTCTATTTCCAAGGGAAAAATGTATAGTTTCAGCTACGTAATATACAATTGGTTGGGTGGGAGAATAATTTTTCCTACAGGACAGAAAACTAACTATTAAGTTACCACTAAACTCTTAGATAAGACAAAATATTAAAGAAAATTCATGTATTTATTTTGCCTTCATAAATGTCTATTCACTTTTTTACATAGCAAAAAGTAAACATTATCAAAATGCTACTGGATTACTATGCCACTTTACTATGTAAAATAATCCCCTATCCTTTTACCCCCAAAAGTCACATTTACTAAGACTGTCTACTACCTGCAAGGCTGCAAACATCATCATTTCTTCTTCTGTGCATTCAATTTCTTCTAGGAGAATTGCCCATTTGGCCTGCTCATAAAGCTGATTGATTCTGATTGCATCATACTGCAGCAAAAGAGACACAATTCTTTTGTAATATAATACTTTTAACATTAGAAAGTTTGAAAACTCTGAATATTGATTTTTAAAGCTTGACAAGAAAAACTTAATATGCAATCTTTTTTCCTGGGATTTTATTCATTATCAAATACACAATAAGATACCTACAGGGTTAGGTATATATACAGAGGAACCCCAAAAAATGTATACACAACTTGAGAGGGAAAAACTGTATTAAAATTGTAAGACTCAATATATACCAATAACAAAAAATGAATACAAGTCACGTTTGACTTCTGCAATTACAAGAGGTGCTCAAAGTGGTTACCTTCAGTTTAATTTTAATACTGTTTTTTCCTTTCTTAAAATGTGTACACATTTTTTAGCACCTTCTGTATATAATTTATATACATCTAATTTTCCATTAAAAATGACATTGAAATATGCCAAAAGATTATTATTCAGCATTAGAAATAGATTCTATATGTTATTTTCCAGGGAGATAACCATTAGATATTATAGTCCTTAACAAAGGAATCTAACTTGAAGACATTACAGTAAGATAGAACTGATTGCCCTTCAATATTGTTATTGCAACTTGCCACACTAAAATGTCATAATCAGAGAGTAAATGAATTATTTAAGGGAATACTTTGCTCACTGTGGAAAAGCATTCCCAAAGTGGATGGTCCTTGGAAACACTAATTATTTCAAAAATCCAAATAGAGGTTACATATATATATATACTTGTGGGAAAGATTTGTTATTATTTAGTTATGCTAATAAACATCAATAGCAATGTCTTACCACTATCTTAGAATGTTAACAAAATACAGAACCCCCTTTCCTACCAGCGCCAAATGTACTTATGTTCCCAAAACATAAGTTTTGTTTTACTAAAATTAGTTATGGCCCGGAAAAGGATTTAAATGATTTTTTCATAGTTCTGTGTAAGTTTTACTGTTGTATAAAGAACTATTTAAACACTTAATAAAAATCGTTAACTAGATACATTAAAATGTAGACTATCATCTAGAGATGAAAAGGATGAGAAGAGAGGCCCCCACTGCACCCCCACCTACCCAAGGGTGATAGGGAAGCTAATGATCCAAATATTTGTGCCATGTTTTTGCTGGGGGAAACTACTCCAGACTTTTATAGTAAATTTAAATCTTATCAGAAAAACAAAGTACTTCAGTAGCACAGATAATGCCCATCATTTGACAGTAAAAAACATATTTATTTGGCTATAAGATAGGAAGACATGTAGACTTAAAAAAAATTTTTTTAAGCAACATGTTTTGGCATATAATTAAAAATCAAAGTAATTGAAAAGGTAATCTTTTTACCTAAAGTACAGCTGAAGAGGTATGAAGAAAACTACCAATTCTGTCCCTTTTACCAAACTAGTGCCTTTAAAATATAATTCAACCAAAAATTCAATTATCTTAACAAAAAAGAAAAGGTTTAGTTATGCTTTCAACCTACTAAAACTTATTGAAAATAGATGCCTTTATTTAATGCTTTGGGTTTTTATAATTATTCAAGACTTGCTATTTACAAACAACTCCTTACCCCACCAACTTCCAAAAAACAAACATCCAAATGAACAAAACAAAAAGGAAAAAAGAAGAAATTCCTCTAAACCCTCGGTACCTTTGGATTCAAATCAAAAAAGCTGTAATACTTGAATCGGAGCAGCAAGGCCTCGTTCTCCTTCACATCTTGTTCCATTAGAGACCTTGAGGAATCGAGCCACCTGGACAGAGGAACAAGAGCAGCGGAACAAAGCAATACAGAATTAGTAACATACTTCTACTTCTAATGGATAAAGGAAGTCTTTAATTATATCTTAAAACTTACCCCTGGTTGATTTTTGCTTTGTCAAGAAGAGCCTGAGGCTTGAACATTTTTGCCAAGATTTCTGGCGATGTGATGGGCTGACTGACAGCAAGGATACCAGGGTTGCCTTCTGACAAAGCACTGTCACCAAACCAAGCAGAAGTTGGTGACAAAGGACTTCCATCATGAGCATCATAAGTGGGGGTCATTGTTTTACTATAAAGTCCTGGGCTTGAATATATACTTCCTAATAAATAACATGAAAAATAAGTAGTAAGTATGAAGTACAGAATCTTACTTTTCAGTAATACATGCTATAATAATATAAAGCACATTGTGAAAAACAAGCTTCATTCTTGAAGAAAGCTCAGTACATTATTTTACCTGCCTTGAAATCATGTGAAATTAATTTTAACACTCTATTTGTAGAACATTCAAACATATAATAACAAGGCTAAAAGAATATAATTAAGTTGGTGGAAATTCTGGGGGGGGGAAATCAGTTCAAGAGAATTAGAAGTTAAGGTATAGCTAAAGCAGACTAATAACTTTTTGTTTTTAATTGTGGCAAGGCTCACCTTTCAGAGGGCCAATGTAAAGAACATCAGTGCCTATAGGAAAGGAAAGAAAGGAATTCAGAAGATAAAGGAAAGACAACAATAGAAGACAGAAACAAAAGAATGAAAAGGAAATGGGAAAAAGAAAAAAAGATTTTTTTCTAATTGTGAATCATAAACTAAAGTACATATTTCAAGTGGATTTAAGAGGAAAGAACCCAAGCTATAACCTAAGTCAAATAAGTTTTCTGTCCAATTCAAAAGAATGAAGTTGTGATCCAGTCAAGTGTCTAGTGACAAACATGTCCACACTTACCATCCTTTGAAATCCATACCCTGCATTTTAAGACAGCTCAATGTTAAGTGAATATTCACATAAATTAAGAGAACAATGTTATGTTAATGTTTTCTCAGTGACTAGCTAAGCTGGTTTAACAGATTTACAAATAAAGTATTAAAGCAAAGGGGTAGATAAAATTTTGGCCTGGAAAAAGGCTAACTGTAACTAACAAAGGTACATTCTGTAATTAAACCCCTGGAGGCAGGGATATTGTCTTTATCTTGATTCCTCGGTATTAAAGGGCTAGTTATACAGTAGAGGCTAAATTAAAAATTTGTCGAATTAGTCAGCTGATGATATATACTCTGTCATTTAAACTACAAAAATTAAGGTTAGACATTTTTTAAAAGTTCAGAATGACATTAAGTAAAAGCACCTCTCCTCCAGAGTCCTGTTAGTTTTGTCCTTTAGTCATCATTTTTAAAAAGCTAATGAATAAATGGGTATCACATTGTTAATGGATGATGGAGAAAAGAAGGACTGTTTCCCTTACCTGATTTAGGAATATGCTTGGGAATCTCTCTACTTTGCTCTCTAACTCCCCCTACCCTCACGCAATGGTACAAACAATTACCTAGGAAAAAGTGATGGCAAAGCTAGAGACTTCTGTAGTTGTCATAACCTATTAAAAAAAAAATCTTTCTAGCTACAGGGTATCTAATTGGATGTCCTTAATATGTGTTTTTCCAATGTTAGTACTAAGCCACTTGTAGAATCTCTACATTGTTTTACTTAAATAAGCAACACAGAAAGCTGTGAACTCTCCTTTTCAGGCCTTTAAAGAACACTGGGGTATTATTCGTAGCTTTAAAAGACAGAACCTTGAACTACAAGGGCATTTTCTGAAAGATTACTTCGGCACCCCACACTAAAAGGGCTGAAAACATTACTCCAGCTCAGCTGGGCAAAGGATAATTCTGTGATAAAGAGAATACATGTACATAGGTGTGGAAAATAATACCTTCTTGGCAGAATCTTCTCACTTATTTCAAAGACCTATTAAACAAATCTTTTACTAAGAATGGCAGAATACTGAACTATAATTACTATTCAGAACTACTGAGTAAAATTAGAGTTGACTGGTTTCTTTATGAAATTTCTGAAACAGAAAATACATTCCCCTAAATCACACATTTAATAGAATCAGCCACTCACGCAAATCTCTTCCCTCTCAATTTCCTATACTTTGTATATTCTACACTTCATCTTTAATCACTTCATTTTTCCTATTTGTTCTTATTTTGTTAGGCACTTTATGGCAATAACTCATTTAGTGTTCTCAGCAACCTCATTATTCTCATTTTAGAGGAGCAAACTGAGGCACAAACAGGTTAAATAACTTGTCCAATGTCAAGAGTTATTAAGTTGCACAGCCAAGATATAATCAGCCAGTCTGCAGCTACACACACTGCCTCCTGTGTACAGTAATTTAGTTAAGCCGTTCCCAACTGGTGTGCATTTATTTGTTTAGTGTTTTGTTATTGATGTCACCACTGCTATTGCAAAAAATGCTTCCAGGAAACATTTTTGTACTTATTTCTCAATTCTAGCAACATTGCTGGGTAAGAGGGTAAGTGCATTTTAAATTCCTTTGAAGTCTCAGTTCAATGGCAGTCGCACTAGCTCTTGTATTCCTGATTGCCCAATTTAAAACATATTTGAAGCAGAAAACTAATAGAGGGTAAGATGAAGTAACATATTTAATCAGCAACACAATATGAGTATGCTGAACTATATGGAAAGATAACGTAAACACTAAGGAGAAATCAAGAGTTGAATGAGCACTACAGTCTCGGGCCACCTGCTATAGATATTAAAAAACACCATATAACCTAATAGCTCCTGAGAGTATTGCTGTATTTTAACATTGTAGAATCTGCCTCATAACTTAGTTATTATAAATTATGTTCTTATATGTTCTTTTTAAAAAGAGAACTAAAGTTATTTTAAAACATTTTAGAAAATTTTCCATCAAATTATACCACAATACAGGTGAATTAAAAATATAAATATGAAATAATTATAAAAGTATTAAAAGGAAATATAGAATTTTTATATCTGTAAAGATTTTGAGTGAAAACTCAGAACTATAAAGTAAATAATAGATTTGACTACATACAAATGTACAACTTTAGTAAAAAAGACCACAACAAAATTAAAAACTGAACGCCAGTATAGGGAACATATCTAACATATCAAATGATTAATATCACTAAAAATAAAAAATGGACCAAGTCCATAATTTGAAAAGTCCAATAGGATAGGAATGGCTATATATGAACATATTCACACTAGTGTTTTTATCAGCGAAATAAAAATAAATTCTGAGATACTACTTATTATCATATTGGCAAAAATCTGTCAAGTTTTTTGTTTCACATTGGCAAAATGTAGAAAAGGGGGCATTTTCATATACTGTTTATGTGAAACCATCACTTTCACATTTTCTTTTTGAGTATATTTGAACTTTTGGAAAACTTTATGGAGTACATTTGATAGAAAACTTAGATGAACAGTTAAATATAGTTTTTCTAATATGGAAAACTTTGAAGCCATTTGTAAAGAACTAGCGAGACCTCTCTATTCTGACACAGAAAAATCATTAAAACATATTGTTCAATGAAAAATACTCAAACTGCAGAATATACAATATATATTTGGGTTCTCATCATGTTATTAAAAATACTAGACATGTAAGTCGTACATAAACACATAGAAAAGGTACTGGCAAATTGCACTCCAACTGTTTGCAATATATTTATACACAGCAATCAAGATATTACTTCTTGAGAGGGAGTAGCAAGAGAGTAAGGTGAAGTGGAATTTCAGTTGAGTAAATTTTCTGTAATGTTTGCATTTTTTAAGAGATGAAAATATGACTTGAAATTAAAAAAGATACGAGGTCCATTAGTATGTACTGCTAAGTGAGGAAACGCAAATTACAAATGTGTGCATAACACTCTCACTTTCATTAAAAACAAATGAGTACATAATTCTATATTTGAATTTTTACGATGTGCATGCATCACTTTTATAATTAAAGAGTAGTTTTTAAAAAACGTTTTGCTGCTTAAAATGGCAAGTGCCAGTTAGGAAAAACGGCATCCTGCAAAAGTTACTTTCCTGACAGTGCCAAGCAAGTAAGTACTGATTACTTCCTGCACGTGTTATTTTAAGACCCAGAGTTTTCCTTTGTGTAGCTGTGCCTTTTAGATTTTTCAGAGAAGTTTCTGATGAGATAATTTTATATTTCTATTTACATATTACATCCTGAGATTAGTAATTTGTATATCAGCACTATACTGTAAAATTAATTCTTACTTGAAATTTGTTTTCCCCAGATCTGGGATCAGGCTAGTTCAGTGGGTTCCCTGCAACAGGTAATCGGAGATTAGGTATTTATCTAGATATAGCTAGGAAGTGGCAAGCACTCAAGAGCATGCCATTTGGGCACAGCCATGTAAGCAAGGTAGTTAAGAACTCAGATTTTTACCATAATTCTATGTAAGAATTTGACTGAAGTCTAAGAATTATTAAGTCACTCATGATCCTTTACCTCTTAAAACATTACTTGTTTAAAAATTAGCTTTGAGTTATAATTTACACATTAATATTTTATCAAATGTTTTTATTAGAATTCACAAAATACTTATTTAAAAGACAATAGGAGACATGAATATTACATAATGGTTAGAAATATTAGCACTGGAGCCAGGCAGACCTGGATTTGAATTCTAGCTGTGAAACCTTGGGCTAGAATTACTTAACTCTTGTAGGGTTCTTCCCTTATAAGTAAAATAGGCATAATACCACCAAAACTGAAGGGGTTTTGTGAGGCTCAAATGAAAAACAAGGTACTAAGTAATAAGTATCATTTACATAGATTTGTTGACCATGCACACACTGAGATGCTCGTAATTCCAGAAGCATGGTGGAACTAAGGGAAACTGTACGCTCCTCAGTAAACTGAAGATTGAATCTAACGCTTTCCACATCTACAGTAGAGGAACACTTGTGAACACTGAGCATAGTGTGTCCCCAAGATGTCAGGCACTGAGATATTTGGACCTATCGCTATTTATTATGGACACAACATTCAACTGATCATATTTTTCAGCATTTCGTCCAATAATTGACTGAAGTGCTAACAAATCATAAAAGCAGGCAAACTAGATATTTAATATTTCTTTTAAAAATTAATTACACTTTAATTTTTATGTGCACATGGTACTAAGTGAACATTTTCTCTACAGATCATCAGTACTCTACATATCCCTATCTTTGGGTACTTCCTTAGTATTTAATATCAATTTGTTGGAAATCCTCACATGTTTTTAATTAAACTACTTGGGTGTAGACAACTAAAACCTATTTTTTAATTCCCGCATTCAAAACACAGTCACTTTACAGACACAAAACAGCACATAGTGTATGATTCCTTCATAGGAGGTTCAAGAACAGGCAACTCTAATCTGTGGTCACAGAGGCAAAAGGTGGTTATTTTGTGGGACATTGACTGGGAAAGGCACGTGGGAGGCCTGCGGAGGTGCTGGCATCATGCTATATGCTACATCCTGTTCTGGGTGATTACAGGCGTATACAACTGTAATACACATCTGTAATTTAAAATGTGTTCATTTTACTGTATGTGACACCTCAACTTAAAAAAAAAAGAAACGTACATTTATTCAGTCCAACTTACCTCATCTAAATTCATCATCCTTTGTCTTCCCTTAAAAGCACTGTACAAAATCTCTCATTTGCAATTCTAAGACCAATCCTACCTGATTTCAACCACCCCAAAATCATCTCATAAGTAGACTCTTCTATGTTAAGAATTAAATGAGTAGTTTAAATGGAAAAACTATGAAATAACTGAGAGCAGGGATTGTGTCTACTGCCAGATGCCTTCATCAATATAAATCACCGTGTCTAAATCACATTTTAAAATTAATCTTATTCTGAGGATGGACACAACATTCGTTTATTCACTTTTACTTCCTCAATCTGTAGGCTTCCACTACTATTTGCAACCTTTCCTGTCATTCTGTCCAACACATTTACTGGCTAGAAGTAAATTTGGTATTCTTTCTAAAATAATGACTTGTTCATTTTGGAACATATTTGGAAGCCAATGACTCTACAATGCACTACTCTAAATTCCTCAGCCTGACTTTAAATACCCTCCAGCGTGACCCTGAAGTTCCTTGGAGGTCGCTCCCCTATGAATTGCCTCAACTAGTTTGTTCATGTTCTGTACTTTTTTTCTGCCAGTATGTCAATATCATGTTTTTCTGCTTGGATCGCCTTTTCTTCCCACCCAAATCCTAGCCACTGCTTAATTCACAAACTTACTTCCCCAGCCCATAAAGTGAATATACTCTACTTGAAATTGTTTTGTCTTCTGAATCCCTACAACATTATTTTCTACAACATTAATTTAGCATCTATATATTACCTCCTTAAATATAGTAACTGTTTTTCAACTAGCCTATAAACAAGGGTAAAAGGGATCAAAAATATGGTGATGGAAGGAGAACTGACTCTGGGTGGTGAACACACAATGTGACATACAGATGATGTAATACAGAATTGTACACCTGAAACCTATGTAACTTTACTAACAACTGTCACACCAATAAACCTTAATTTAAAAAAGGAAATAAATAAAAGATGGTGCTAAAACGATACATTAAAAAAAAAAAAAGAGTAAGGATTATCTTATTTCTTGGTAACTCCCAAATGCTATCGGTATGTGAGTAGTGACACAAAGTTGCAAGCTATGTTCCTAACCTTACTGTGCCATAATCTCTTCATCCTTAAAATATGAGTAATAACATAATCCATGTCAAAGGGCTGTAGTGAAAATTAAATAAGTTTCCAAGGATAGAGTGTGAAATAGTTCTGGGCATACAGTAAGCACGATATGGAGTATTTGCTTTCATTTTCATCATCCCAGCATTTAAAAGACCAGGAATGAGCTGAATTAGAAGAATACCTAATTCAGGTTGGGGAGGTAATGGAAGGAAATTTGAAAAAAGTTTCTTAAAGGAGCAAACCATTAAAGGAAAAAGGCAGAGAGGCAAAGGGACCAGCAGATGCAAAGCAGAGAGAAGGTTTTAAGTAACCTGACAAAAATAAAATGTCGTAACTAAATAGTGGTGTTTTTCACAGAATATAGAAAAAAGAAAACTGAATACTAAAAAACTATCCAATATCTGCAAAGCAAAGAACTAAGCCCAATTAAGATACTGTCCCTTTTTGACTCTTCCTGAGCCAAGAACCAGCCTTCCTCTTTATTGATGCAACTATTAACACCTGGCGTGACGATATGACACACAAGACACTCTTGGGTGGTGGTTTCATGACTGAGGGAGAAGACGCTGAAAGGTTTGTTTGTTTGTTTGTTTTTGTTAACCTCACCATTTTCCTGATCTATGTAACCCATTTATCCGCTATCAAAAAGACACAGGCATACAGTCAGCCCACGGTGCTCACGCTGAGCCCTTGCTTAGTCAGACTCACCCGATCCAGGAGTAATGAGAGGCCCCTCTAACTCGAGTGCCTCATCTTCAGACTGGTCATCTAGCTTTTTCTTTTTTTTCTTTGTTGGATCTCTGGGCTTCTTCAAGAGAGAAAGTTCTTCAGGGTGTCTGATATCTGTTAAGATAAGAAAACATTTTATTAGACTTAATGAAATTTAAGCACTTTATACTGGGTGAATCCATCTATTAATCCATTTCAAAGCAAGAATTTGTAATTTCCTTCTGTGTATGTGTTTCTGTTTTGCCATATACTAATGTCATGCAAAAGACAGATATGACACTTTTAAAAATCTACTAAAGCACTCTTATTTCATAACTAAGTGTAGTGACATCAAAAGGGAACAATAACGTACTAGGTTACAAAAAGAAAATACCGTGTTTCCCCAAAACTAAGACCTAGCCGGACCATCAGCTCTAATGCGTCTTTTGGAGCAAAAATTAATATAAGACCTGGTCTTATTTTACTGTAAGACCCGGTCTTATATAAGACCTCCTTAAATATAGTAACTGTTTTATATAAGCCGATCTTATATAAGACCGGGTCTTATATTAATTTTTGCTCCAAAAGACGCATTAGAGCTGATGGTCCGGCTAGGTCTTAGTTTTGGGGAAACACAGTATTAGAATTCTTATGTATTTTTTATCTAAAACCATAAGAAATTAAGCTTTATATTATATGGTAGCCCTCAGTTCTGCATGAAAAGTAAATGTAATGAAAATACTTTTGTATCATTACCAAATCTCGAAATTTTAATTGATTCAAAATTCCAACTTGCTCTTTTGTACAAGTTGATTGTAAAATTTACATGGAAATGAGAACAATCCTAGAATAGTCAAAGCAATTTTTAAAGAGTAAAGTTGGGGGACATAACATACCTGATTTCAAGACTTCATAAAGCGACAGCAATCAAGACATATAATTACTGGCTAAATGATGAGACATAAAGATGAATGGAATGGAAGCAAGGGCCCAGACAACTGGTCAATTATTTTGAACCAAGGTACTATGGCAATTCAAAAAGAATGACAAATCTTTTCAACAAACAGTGTTGAACAAGAAAGTCATCTTTTTTTTAAAAGAACACTAGTCCTTACCTAACACTATATGCAAAAATTAATTCTAAGTGGATCATAGACCTAAAAGAAAATATAAGTAGACGAAGATTTCTTAGATAGACAAAGACAACACAAAAAAAATTGCCCTTTATTTTAAAAATAAGCCAAAAACAAAAACCCACTCTTTGAAAGATACTGCTATGATAACAAAAAGGCAAGCTGTATACTGGGACAAAATAGTCACAAAATATATAAGCTGTATACTGGAACAAAATATTCACAAAATACACACTTCTATCTGACAAAGGACTTGTATGCAAAATATACGTGTGTAAAGAACACACACAATTTGGACCAATGGGGTAAAGATCTGGACAAGCACTTCACCAAAGAATACATAACATGACTAAGCGACACAGGAAGATGCCCAACATTATTGGTCAGGAAAATACAAATTAAAACCACAAGACAGCATTACACACCCATCAGAGTAGCCAACATTAATAAGACTGATAATACCCTGTGTTTGTCAGGATGTGCAGGAACTGAAACTCTCATACCCAGCTGCTAGGAATGTGAAATGAGACAACTTTTGAAAAGTTTGGCAGTTTCTTATAAAGTTAAACACATACAACTCTAACATTCACTCTGAGTTATTTACTTAAGAAAATGAAAAGTACATCTGTAATAGCCAAAATTGGAAACAACCCAAATGGACAAACAAAATATATTTTTATGTTAGTGGTATACTCCTACAATGGAACACAACTCATCAGTAAAAACAAACTACTGACACGTGAAATAACACGAATGTATCTCCAAACCATTATGCTAAGTGCAAGAAGATGATTAGAAAAGGGTATACACTGCATGATTCCATTCATAAAATTCCAAAAAATAACAAAACAAAGCTATAGTGACCGAGTAGATCAATGGTTGTCTGGCTGAAGTTTGAGGGCTGACAGATATGTTCTGTATCCTGATTATGGTAGTTTCACAGATGCAGATGTTTGTTAAAACTCATCAAACTTTACGCTGTAAATAGGTATAATTTATATCAGTTATACTAAAATAAAGGTAATTAAAAAAATAAAGGGCATGGTACAAAAGAGTGGACAACAAAATACAAATCACTGTATAACTTGTAATGCTACAGATTGCTAGGTTACTAGATCAAAGTTTTACATGTAGCCGTTTGTACCTTCAAGAGCCCCCAATATCCACTAGTTTCAATCCAGTATTATAAATTCAGAAAGCTTTCTGTTTGTAGGGGACCTGAAACTAGGATGGCCCGTACTGCTGCGGGGCTGATGGAGCACAGTTTGAGGCAGAAGCCCACAGCCAAACTACTTGAATTCAAATGTCAGCGTCACTACGTATTAGCTGTGGAACTTTGGGCAAGCTACTCAGCCTGTCAATGTCCAAGTTTCCTCATCTGTAAAATGAAAATAATAGTACACCTCAGGAGGTTGTTGTGAAAATTAAATGATTTATATGGGTGAAGTTCCTTGAACAGGGTAGGCACATAAGTATTAGGTATTAATTCTTTTCTCTAATTTTAAAAATTATATAATCATTTGGAAATTATAAGAAAGTATAAATAATAAAATCCTTTAAAACTGTTCTTGAAAAATGGAATGTGACTATGTAAATAAGTGATCATTTGAATAGAAGTATAAAATTCTACTGTGTAAATATATAATTTTCCTGTTCTTCTAATACTGAGCCCATTATAAATGATTCTAGAAACATTTATCTATATACCCATTTTCCTGTATTTTATTTCTTTAAGAATTCATTGGCGTTGAATAGATCAAAGGTTATAATAATTTTAAGGCAAAAGTGGAGCAAGATGAACATGTGTTATTTTAAAGCTTTGTATATTGAATAACAGTATGTTTATCTTATCTCCTTGTTTCAATTTACATTTCTTAGACTACTAGTCATTTTTACATTTCCTCAAAGGTTTTTAGCCATTTATATTATTTCCTTCCTTTACTCATTTTTCTATTAGATTTCTTCAAATCAAGGTTAATTTGTATGTAAAAATTAACATGGTAGAAAAAAAATCACTGCAAACAACACTGGACTTTCTTGTTTAAAAATTTGTTTTATATACACCATATTCCATGTTTGAAAAAGAAGTCCAAATAAATCTTTTAATAACTACACAGGTTTTTTTGCTTCTCTGTTGGTTATTTGAATTTTACCAGCAGGAACACTGATACACATTAGATTTTGTTTTGTTCTGTATTTTACAGGCTATTTTCTGGGGAATGTTTTTCTGAAACATGAAAATAGCATTACCAGAAAAAAACTGTCCTGAACAGATAGGTTACTAGATAGTAAGTGAATATAACTGCTCTTTTTATTAATAAATTTAGGATAAAGTACATCTTAAGCACTCAACAGCAGAAATCATGTTAAAAATAACTGCATGTTCCTTAAATTTTGTCACCTTCTTAAAAGCTTCCAGATATATCGCATTTCTTTTTAAAGTTAAAAATAGGACAGCATACTCTTTAGCTAAAGTTACACAATTAAAAATCAAGGATTTTCGTCATTCTTACATATTCAAGTTATAAAGAAGTGAGCCCATTTATCTTCAAATCTATTTTTTGGGGTTTGATGCATTAGCACTAATTGATATGATTGTGTAGATTCAGAAACTCCTAGGATATTTCAAGTACATCTTTTGAGCTATATTATCTAATAGAACCAAGTCATCATTTCCTACTTAGACTACTTTGAAAATAAGATTTAACATTCTAAGAGACCTAATGATTTATGAGTTACATTTTCAATTCTCAGTGTACCCTCAGTTTTAAGTGCCATCACTATCCATGTTGGAAGAAAAGGCATTAGAAAAGTCCAAGCCTCTGAATAATCAGTTGTCAACACTACTTCAGTATTAAGTGAGGGCAGGGTGGTGGTGGTAATCCATTTCTCCACCCATTGGATCCACCAAAGAAAATCAAGTAATGGTACATAGTGAAAAATCTAAAAAGTATAGAAGGACATAAAATGAATCACACCTGAGAGATATGACACCGTTCTATCACAATTCACCATCGTCAAGTTTAATGGGAGGGGGAAACAAGCATGTATAATTTGAAAAGGCCTCCCAAATGTTTCTCGTGTGTCCTTTCTGCTTGAAAACCACTGCACTGCATGATTCATTCTTTGAGACTTTTTTCCTTAAGTCATTTCCTGTCCAGTTTACAAACCAGCTATTAATGTTATTAGAAGAATGAGTATTATAACTAGCTTTTGGTCAGTCCTAAGCAGATGAAGCAGTTAACTCTGTGCCCATGAGACTCGCTTATGAAGTTAAAAATAACATTAAAAATACATGCGTGGGCCACATTCCCAGATACTCTTAGTGGCTGAAGGCTTCCAGCAGCTTGTCTTATAAAAGCTCGAGTAATTAATGGATGTTAACTATACTTAGTGTGATGATCATTTTGCAAAATATACAAATATCAAATCATTATGTCGTACACCTAAAACTAATTTAATGTTCCATGTCAATTATATCTCAACAAAAAAGCTCTCTAGGTAATTCTGATTCTAACTCCTTGAGAACTAGCAGCTTAGAGAAAGGGGAAGGTGGAGAAGAATGACATCTTATTTCTCTGGATAGCCACTGGTTGCCATGAACTCTGTGAATAAGTAGTTTTCAGTTCAACAATAACAAAAAAGGAAACTAGGCCTACACCTTCACATAAGATACTAATTATTTCATTGATATAGGAATTTAGGAATCTGAATCGCATGTGTAAGAGTAGGCCTGGTGAAGCGTGTTAAGTAATTAAACAAAGGTTTATATATACTAAAGTAAAATACACCTAGAGTATTATGAGATATAAAAATTTTAAAATGAGTATACCAAAATACAATGCTATCTTTCATTTATGCTAAATTTTATAGTTCAATAATAAAGTAGCCATTTATGAGTCTCTACACAAAGCAATGAGCCAGTACCTCTTTGTAACAGAAAAATACACTACGTAGCAATGAAATTTAATGTTCAAAATCAATATAAAGTAATCAAGACAAGTCTAGTGGAAGATAAACTACATAAATGCTATACATATCAAAAACTATGGGGGTGAGGAAGTGGGAAACAGGAGCAGAGAAGGGTTCTCAGGTAAGATAACATTCAGATTTTAGTTTTCTAGAGAGTTTCTGGTTAAACATGTATATTGAGCTGGTGCATTTATTTTTACACCTTTAGAAAATCATACAAAAAATAAAGAAATAAAACATAAATTTATAAGGACAGAAAGAATAGGAGAAAATATCAGGTAAGAAATGTCAGAAAAATTCTGGGAGCCAGAGCCAGATGGGGGTGTAGTAGATGACATAGCAAAGAGCAGAAATATAAAATTAAGGTGTTTGCGGAAGGAGATACCAATGGGAAACACGCTGAATATCACCCTGCTGAACCAAGCATGACCCAGCAATAAAAACAGCAACATGAAAAATGAATCCTGCTCCAGAGCCCCTTTCCTGCTCCATCTGGATTAAACCTACCCTTTAGATACACACCTTCTGGGTCCTTAGAGGAGAACCTGAACAGCCAGACCGGGAAAAGATTTTATGCCACATCATTAAATGTATGAATGGACAATCAATGATTGATAGACATTTGAGAAAGGCTTCTGTAGTAGGCAGAATTCTAGACATACGCCCTTACAATTCCTGTCCCTGGATATACAATCATACACTAATCTAGGGACTGCTGTGAACAAACTTTGCCAATGTTAAGGCTACTAAATGATAAGGTTACTAATCAACTGATTTTATGAAGATTATTCTGGATTGGAGAGGGAGGTTTAATGTAATCACATGAGGTCTTCCAAACAGAAGAGGAAGGAAGAAGAGGGAAGCAGAGGAGAGATGAGACAGAGCACAAGTCAGATCTGAAGTGTAAGAAGGACTGGATTTGTTGTTATTGGCTTTGAAGATGGAGGAAGAGAGCCATAAGTCAAGGGATTTGGGAGGCCTCTAGAAGCTGAGAATGACGCCGGGCAGACAAACTAGGGGAACCTCAGTCCTACAACTACATGAAACCAAATTCTACCATTTAGAATTCTTTCTCCGAGCCTTCCGGAAGGAACACAAGCCTGCTGACAGCTTAATTTCGGGCTTATAAGACTCTAAGCAGAGGACCCAGAGGAGCCAGAGGAGCCATGCTGTGCCTGGAGTTCTAACGTATAGAAACTGTGAGGTAAGAAATTTGTGTTGTTTTAGGCTGCTCTTTTTATGGTAATTTATTATGGCTGCAATGGAAAACTCACAGAGATTCTAACATTAAAAAGACCAAATGAAAAGAAAAACAACTTAAAGAAGTAGAGCTAATGCAGAGAAGAACAAAACAAAAATCTCTTATTACACTTCTCAGAAAGATAAAACAATGATATCTATGAGAGATAAATAGGATGTTTTATAATCAATCAGAGATTAAGAAAGATCTTGGGTATTAACGATGGGGGGGAGGTCCTTTTTAAAAAAAACAAAACACAAAACTATTTTGTTGAGGTTTAATTTATGTAAGTTCCACAAATCTTAAATGTATTCATGAATACCTGGGTAATAAACATCCAGATAAAAATATAAAACATTGAAAATTAAAATTTGATACCCACAATAAAAAAACTCCAATAGAAGAGATAATAGTTAGGTAAGAGTATCAATTCAGTAACAAAGTCTGACTAATTACTACTAACAGAAAGAACAGTGAAAACAAACAGGAGGGATTAGGGCACATTACCATGAAATTTCAAAACGGCAGGAAAAAGAAATGATCCTACAAGTTTCCAGAGAGAAAAAGCAGTCTTCAAAGAAAATAAAAATAAAAGTAAAAAGAACACTATCAGCACCATCAACAGCAACCCTGGAAGCTAAAACCACTGAACAATGACTTCTCAATTCTGAAGGAAAATAATTTTCAATCCAGCAATTCTATCAAAGGGCAAAATAAAGACATTTTCAAGGGTAACTTCTCAAAAATTTACATCCCATTCACCTTTTCCTTGGTATGCTGACGGAGGATATAGTCCACCAAAATAAGGGAGCAAATCAACACTGAGAAAAATGCAAGGATCAAATATAAGAAAAAAGCCATTTTCCTCGGACAAAGGTGAAGGGAAGTCCTGGGGCTATGACTGGACACCTTGCCCTAGAAAACATCCTTATTGGAGCAGGATGACAGAGGGTCTTTAGAGTGTCTCTAGGAAGGAGAAAAGGGGGGATTATTATCAGATAATGTATTTGATCATGAAAATTACACAGAATGTGGAATGTAGAAGAATCAGCAAGAGATACAGGTTGAAAACTAAGCAAATGGTAAACAAAAATACGAGATAAGTAAAACTATATACTTTGGTTCAGCAAGTAAAAATATGTACCTTGTTAAAAATAATGTAAATGATACTGATTTAGCCCAAAATTACAACAGTGAAAATAAAAGGAGGAAAAGTTGAGTAAAAAGAAGTGAACAGATATCTAAAACGGATAAATCAAGAAATAGCAGTATAAACATATTATTTTGAAATATGGAACTGAAAGTCAGAAACACTAAACGAGCAGAAAGTGGTAGGGAATGTGATTAAGGGCTGGGAGAAATAGAGCAAAAAAGTAGTTTTATGCTATAAGCCTTTTTAACTTTAACCTAGCATCTATGGCTTTGATAACAAATTTTCAAATGTTTCTGCTTACAGTATAACGAATGCATTGGAATGAACAACAATGGATAAAGGAGACAATTTAGGAGGCTGTTGAAACAGTCTAGGGGAGAGGTGGTGATAATGTGGTCTTACTAGAGCAGTAGGGGTGATAAAGATGGAAAGATGTGAAAAGATTCAGGACATATCTTGGAGGCAAAAATAACGCTTCTAGGTGATTGATGAGATGTGTAGGTGAGAGAGAGAGTGGTGCTAAGTATGACTCCCAAGTTTCTAGTTTGTTTATCTGGAATGTGGTACCTTTTGCTGCTATGGAAACTTCTAAAGGACAGAGTGGGGAGGAGGGAGCATGGAGATTTGGGAAGGAATGCCATGAGCTCAGTTTTGAATATATTCAATTTGAAATTACTGTGAAAGAAATGGTTTTCTTATGAATAATGCTTCAATGAGCAAATGATGGCTTTCAAAACAGGTATAAGGCTAGAAAAAATATCAAGGATAAATTAAAAATGGAGAGTCTCCTCTAAGATGGAATAACAGGGACTTGATTTACCCTCCTGCTTTATTTAACCAATAGAAAGGAAAAGAAAGGTTTTCAGACATTAGACAAAGAGCACAGAAGAGAAAAGAAAACAACAGGATGAGCCCTTTGAGTGTGCCAGCTTACTGCCTAGAAGTTGTACAGAGTGAGGTCTTACTTGAGTTGAGAGATTTCAGACAGTGTTCAGGAAGGCCAAGAAATGGCTAGAATTCGTGGGTCAGAGTACTGGAGAGAAGGAAGCTCCACAGAGAGAGCTCAGGAGCTCTGTAGTTAACTGCGGGCGACTGACTCAATGCTGATCTGTGCATCTGTCAGAGACAAATCCTCCTGATACACAGGGTATTGAGAGGAATCCCCAGAAGGAAATTAGTCTTAGACTAATGGGGGCTCTGAACCTACCCTAACAAAGCTTAAAAACAAGCACCGAAAGGATCCAACTGATTCCAACTAATACGACTGCTGGCCAGAACAAAGCTAATACTACTTTCAAGAAATCCAGCCACCAATAATGTAAAATGTAATAGAGTGCATTATTCAATCAAAAATTACCAGGCATAGTTCTTTTTCCACCGAAGTAGGAAGTAGCTCAAGACACCATTGGCCACACGGACAGAGTCGCGGGCATCAGTGCCTGCGAGACTGTGACCCGGCCTTTCAAGGTGAAACAGAGCCTACAAGTTGAAGATGAATGAAGGCTGTCATGATCAATGTTTCCCAAAAACTTACAGGATGACTAAACCACTAGGAGCACAACTGCATATAAGAAGAGGTGTGGCATGCAACATTTTGGAAGGAAAAATGAAGAATTGGTCAAGAAAATATGAATTGAAGCAAATGATGAAAATTAATATTTTATTTAACATTGATCACAATAAATTATGTAGAAAAAAAAATTACCAGGTATAAAAGAGGCAGTAAAATATGACCCATTAACAGGAGTAAAGGGGAAAAAAGTTATTTCTGCTTCTGTTAAAGCAGAAATTTCTGCTCCTGTTAAAGCAGAAATAACTGCAATGATAAAATTAGTAATCAAACATATTAAAATAGCTATTATAAATATACTCCACATGTTAAAGTAGAGAAAAGCATAAACATAATGAGAAAAATGAAAGATTTACATATTTTACTAAGGCAAAAATCAAGCTTCTAGTGATAAAAAAATACATCTAAAATGAAATACACTAGATGGGATCAACGGCAGAGTAGCAAAAGATCAGTGAAATTAAAGATATAACAACAGACACTATTCAAAATGAAGCACAAAGAATAAAGAGTGAAAAAAGGAACAGCATCAGTGACCTTTGGAACAATAATCAGTCTAACATACATGAAACTAGAGTCCCACGAAGAATGGGAAGTGTGGGAAGGGACACTAAAAATTATTTGAAGAAACAGTTGAAAATTATCAGATTTGATGAAGACCATAAACCCAGAGATCTAAGAAATATAATGAACCTAGAACAGAATAAACCTGAAGAAAACTATGCCAAGACACATCAGAATTAAATTGCTGAAAACCAGGATAAATTCCTAAAAGGCCAACAGAGAAAACATACAGGGGCACAAATAAAAGAGCATTAACAGACTTCTCTGAATTACACAAACCTGAAGATAATAGAAAGACATCTGTAAATTACTGGAGGGGGGATAAAGTCCAGAATTCTTCACCCAGCTACAATATCAAAAATTAAGGCAAAATCAAGATCTTACAGACAAAAGGTAAAAAAATCATCACCAACAGACCTACACTATAAAAAGGTCATATGAAGTCCTTCAGGTAGAATAAAAAAGATAACACATGGAAAGTATCCTCACAAAGAGCACTGAAAAATGGTAAATATGTGGGCAGTTACAAAAGACCATTTTCCTTATTTTCTAATACTTTCAAAAGACAATGTTTTAGGGGAAAATAATAACATATTGTGGGTTTTAGCATATGTGAAAGTAAAACATGACAGTAGAACAAAGGACAGGTAAGGGGAACAGGAACTATACTGTCATAAGGTTATTATTACACTATGTGTGAACTGGTATTATTATACTATTAGAACATAGACTGTAAGTTTAAAAGTCTCATGTTGTAAACCCTAGAGCAACCACTAAAAAGACAAAATAAAAGTGGTAATAGCTACTATGGCACAGGTGGAGCTAAATGTAATCATAACAAACAAACTCCTCTCAATTGGAAAGAGGGAAACAAACAAACAAAAAAGAAGACAATAAAAAAATAAATGCCATATAAAAAATACTAAGATGGTAGATTTAAACCCAACCACATTGATAATAACATTAAATATGAATGGTCTAAATAGTTTATAAAAGGGCATGGATTATCAGAATAGATATAAAAAACAGCCCTAGCTATACGTTGTTTATAAGAAACGTAGTTTAAAGACACAGATAAATTAAAAGAAACAGGATAGGAAAAGATATAGGTATATTTCAAAGCAAACAATATTATCATGAATATAGACGATTATTTCAGTGATAATAGTAAATTCTTCAATAGGACATAACAATTCTAAATGTGTGTACATAATAAGAATACTTCAATAAACTGATAAAAGTGAAAGGAGCAAGAACAAATCAACAATTACAGTTAAAGATTTCAACAATCCTCTCTTGTCAACCAACCTGACCTGTCATTCATAGAACATTCCCACCCAATGACAATATACATTCTTTTCACATACACACAGTTTCACATTCTTGAGATAAACCTCACTTGATCATGATGTGTTAATCTTTTTTACATATTGCTGGATGCAATCTGCTAAAATTTTGTTAAGGATTTTTGTGTCTATGAACAAAAATCATCGAAATCATAAACTGGTCTTCATCAAAATTAAAACGTTTGTTCTTCAAAAGACAATTAAAATATAAGCCAAACAGTAAGAAAATATTTGCAAAACACGTTCAATAAATTTTCCATATCCAGTATATGCAAAAATGCTTATAACTTAACCCAGTAAGATGACAAACAACCTAATTTAAAAAAAAGGGAGGGAAGGCAAAGGATTCAAACACTTTACCAAAAATATTATGTGGTGACAATTAAACACATGAAAAGATGCTCAATATCATTAATTACAAGGGTAATGAAAACTGAAATCACAGAGATATTAACACACATCGACTAGAATAGCCAAAACTAGAAAATGTTACAAGTAGTTTAAGTGATTCACCATTTGTTTTTCATCTTTACCTTCATAGAAAAGATAATCTGTATTGTTTTTTTGGTTTTGGGTGGTGTTTTTCCATTTCACAGTAAGTGAGATCTTTGTCTGACTTCTTTCACTTAGCATAATACCCTCCATTCATGCTGTCACAAATGGCAGGATTTCCTTCTTTATGGCCAAATAATATTCGTGTGTGTATGTGTGTGTGTACCTACACACACCACACCACATACATCTTATCCATTTATCTGAGGCAGTACAGGTAGCTCAGAGAACTGATCCCCTCAAGGACACCAGGTAAGGCACCTCTCTGGTTTCAGTTTCACAAGAAACGCATGGGGAGTGGGGGAAAACAAGAACCAGTTTTATCCAGCAGAACTAGTATCCATGACCAGGACCTGACGACCTTTAGCTAATTTTAATGTCATTATAACCTCATTTACACTCCCATCATGCACTTGATGCCAAGACAATTCCAGAGGAACCAAATAAGGAAGAAAAAGCAGGAAACGGAGGGTCCCACCCAGAGGGAGGAGAAAACAATGGGAAGTCACCAATTCCAGCCCCTAAGGGAGATAAAAAGCCCTGGTCAGGACTTCCTCAGGGCCACTCAACCTCCCAGTTCACCGGCATTTCCTTCTCAAGTATGTACTTTCGCTTCAATAAATCCCTTGTGTTTTCCTGCATCTGTCTCGCTCTTGAATTCTTTCTCGCAGGAAAACAAGAACCTGGCTTCTGCTCCCAGCTGAGTCCCCAACAGGGACATCCCTGAGGGCCTCCTGCGACATACTGATAGTCCTTAGGTTCTTTCCAAATATTGGCTGTTGTAAATAATGCTGACATGAATATGGGGGTGAAGATATCTCTTTGACATAGTGTTTTTTCATTTCCTGTGATGGGGGAGGGGAGCCCAGAAATAGACCTATATAATAAATATAGTCAACCGATCTTTGGCAATGGAGATAATTTTTCTTTTCAGTTTTTTTTGTTGTTAATTTTATTGGGGTAACATTGGTTAATAACATAAGTTTCGAATGTACAACTTTGTAATACAACATCTGTATATTCCATTGTGTAATCACCACCCAAAGTCTAGTCTCCTTCCATTACCATATATTTGACCTCCTTTACCCTCTTCGTCTTCCCCTCACCTTGCTTCCTCTCTGGTAACCACCATTCTGTTGTCTGTATCTATGAGTTTACACATGTATGTTTTTTATGTAGGCATAAATTTAGAATCAGCTAAGTAAATACCTAGGAATACAATTTCTGAATCATATGAAAAGACTGTTTAGCTTTGTAAGAAACTGCCAACTATCAGATATTTTTTCCAAAAAAATAGTGCTAGAACTATTTTTTTGTCTAGAACAACTGGACAGCCACACGCAAAAAAAAAA
The DNA here is from genome assembly GCF_004115265.2 of Rhinolophus ferrumequinum. Classification (NCBI taxonomy): domain Eukaryota; kingdom Metazoa; phylum Chordata; class Mammalia; order Chiroptera; family Rhinolophidae; genus Rhinolophus; species Rhinolophus ferrumequinum. The sequence goes on along the minus strand of NC_046289.1, from coordinate 39,822,019 downwards.
AAAAAAAAAAAAAAAAAAAAACAAAAACAAAAAAAAAAAACACAAAGAATCTAGACCTTCACAAAAATGAACTCAAAATGTATCACAGACCTAAATGTAAAATGCAAAACTATAAAACCCTATTAGACAACATAGGAAAAAATCTAGATGACCTCGGGGTTGGTGATGACCTTTTAGATACAACAAAAGCATAATCTACAAGAGAAACAACTGATAAGCTGGAGTTCATTAAAATTAGTCTCTGCTCTGTGAAAGAAACTGTCAAAGATAATGAAAAGAAAGCCAAAGACTGGGAGAAAATACTTGCAAAAGGACTGTTATCCAAAATACACAAAGAACTTTTAAAATTCACCAATAAGAAAAAAACCAACTTGATTAAAACAGGCCAAAGACCTTAACAGACACCTCCCCAAAGAAGATATACAGATGGCAAATGAGCCTATGAAAAGATGCCCCACATCGAATGTAATCAGGGAACTACCAATTAAAACGAGATACCACTACACATCTATTAGACCGGCCACAATCCAGGTCATTGACAACACCAAATGCCAAATTAGATCATCTTACCATATGATCTAACAATCACACTCCTTAGTATTTACCCAAAGGAGTTGAATACATGTCCACACAAATCTTCCATGTGGATGTTTATAGCAGCTTTATTTATAATTGCATAACTTGGAAACAACCAAGATGTCCTTCAGTAGGAGAATGCATAAACAAACTGTGGTACATCGAGACAATGGAATTATTTTTCAATGCTAAAAAGAAATGAGCTATCATGCCATGAAAAGACATTGACAAAACTTAAATACATACTACTAAGTGAAAGAAGCCAATCTGAAAAGGCTACATACTATATGATTCAAACTGTAAGACATTCTGGAAAAGGCAAAACTATGAAGACAGGAAAGAGATTAGTGGTTGCCAAGGATTGGGGGAGGAAGGGAAGAATAGGTAGTGTACAGATTTTTAAGGCAGTGAAACTACTCTGTATAATATAATAATGATGGATACATGTCATACATTTATCCAAACACCAAGAGGAAACCTAATGTAAGCCACTGACTCTGGATAATAATGATGTGTCCTTGTAGGCTTATCTATTGCAACAAATGTACCACTCTAGTGTGGGGTACTGATAGTGGGATAAGGGGGTGAATGAGAACTTTGTACTTTCTCCTCAATTTTGCTGTGAACCTAAAACTATTCTAAAAAATAAAGTTTATATCATTTATCTATTTTTTAAAAATTAATAAACAGGAAATTCAAAAAAAGAAGAAACTTAGATTAGATGGCCAGGTAAATATATAAAAACATACTTAACTTTATAAACTAAAATGAAACACTGTATTATTTCACTCGGAGAAACAAACACTAAAAACTGACAACATTCAAGTATTAGTGATAATTTGGAGCAAAGGATTTTTATTATGGGTTGGAATATAAAATGGTAGAAAAACTTGGAAGAACAATTTGACAGTACTTTGAAATGAATTATGTGTCCGCTTAAAAAGAAAGCAACCCTACTTTTTTACTTCTACGTGAACACTCAAGAAATTTCTGCAAACACGTACAAAAACTGTGGAAGAAAATACCCACACAGCAATGGCAGTAACATATATTGTTTTGGGGCACATATTCACATAGATATGAATACATGCATATGTGTGAGTGGTTTATGTATATTTTTAAAAGTATTGGAAGGATACACACTAAACTTAAGACAGTAGTTGCTTTTTGAAGGGAAATTAGGAAAATGTGACTCAAGAACTTTACCTATTTTGAGTTAAAGAGTTTGGCAAAATAATATCAGCTATTAATTCCATTAAACATAAAAATCATTATAATTTCAGACTCATTAGATCTAAAGAGTAATGTCCATCTATCTGTATCTCCTCCTAATCTATAGCACAGTAGTTATGTACCAGTGATAAAGACAATAGTTCACATTTTCTCTGAAGGTTGAATACTTCCTGTCATATGACATAACTGGGTCAGCCAAAAGTAATCCACGTCTCATTTCACAAAAGCATAAATAGAATTACTATATGAGTGTTCATAGTGTAGACTGGTTAAGGAAGACAACACTCATAGTCATTTCCTTAGGAGCTGTGTCAGGCCTTCAATGAAGGAAGTGACATAATCTGCCTGAATCACTAAAATCAAATAGTGACTTATGTGAAGGAAACTGCAAAAGCTACATCCCTCTGAAAATAATACCCATTTCCTTCCCTGTTCCCTTCTCCTTCCCATAAGTCATCAGAATAAAACATTACATAATAATAAATACCTGATACACTTCTAATAAGGAAAGAATATGTATTACATTCCTCCTGTTCCACCTTAACCCAACATATTTATCTTAAAGTAATATGAAAACTTTAAAGAATTAAGTAAAAATTTCACATACACATACATCGATAGCTCACCCCAATCCCTACTCTTTGAGTTATGCTAAATGTCAGTTCATCATACATACATCACATAATATAATACTTTGATGAAGAATTTATCCAATACTTACTAAAAGTCTTACAGATGTCAGAAACAGCTTTGAAGACTCTATCAGAAAAATTCACTTTCACTTTCACATACTTCATGTTGGGAAGTTGCAGGCGGAGCAGTTTGTGCTGGGGGGTGAACTGAAGCTTAGCATCTGCCTGAATGCCATACTTATCCAAGGTCCAATGTGTCTTAAGAAGCCAGGTTCTCTTCTTTTCCCACCAGAGAGCATGATCAGACCAATCTTTTTTTACATCTATTAAAAAAAAAAAAAAAAACACTTAAAAATTAAAATCACCAAGATTACTTTGAGAAATTAAAAGCAGAAAACTGAATAATTGGGTATTTAGTACAAACAATTAAATATAAAGTGCTTATGTGATAGGTACAAAAGAAATACTCAACAGCTGAGAAAACACACGCTGTCTTAGAAAGCCAGTATACAAAAGGTAGCTGAGGCAGAATTCACACTGCAACTAATAATGCCTAAGTTAGGTAGAATATGGGACACATGGATGCAGAGTAAATGTTCTCTGCAGTCATTGCCAGAAACAGAACCTGGAGGCTGGAATCAGAAGGATAACTAATGAAGTAGAGCTGGTGGGTTCTGAGCCCAGCCTTGAGGAATAGACAATATTCTGATGATAAAGTAGATGAGAAGGCTGAGGTTTGTGACGCTGTACAAGTGTGAAGTGGGTAAGGAGTGGTGAAAAGAAAGATAGAGACCTGGAGTGAGCAAAAACCAATATCCTAGGTGAAGAAGAAGAGCACGGGGGAAAAAAAAATCCAAGAGTAAGTAACACTCTAAAACCTAAGAGAGGGAAAAAGAAAAAAACAAAACAAAAAACAACCTACATCGCAACCTACACACTGTCCCAAATACAAGGTGTGATAAAAAAATACAGTGAATGCTGCTGTCACGTGCCAGCCAACCGAATGGCAGGGATCTTTAATACAGAAAGCAGCGCACTGAACCTTAGTAACAGTATGTGATAAGTTTCAACTTGTTCAGTGTAGTCAGTCAGGTGTGAGCTACGGTTGAGAGAAGGTGTGGTTTAAAGTGTGCTGTAAATCATGGATCACGAACAACGCATTAATATGAAATGGGCAAACAGTTTGATCCTCCATCATGACAACACTCCGTGTTACGTATTGCTTCTGGTACAGCAATTTCTGTCCAATAAAAACATTACGGTGTGTCCTCATCCATCTTATTGACCAGATCTGGCATCCTGCAACTTCTGGCTCTTCCTCAAAGTCAAAATGACCATGAAAGGTAAACATTTTGAATCGATTCAGCACATCGAGGCAGCCATGATGGTGCAACTAAAGACACTCATGAAAGAGGGCTTCTAGAACTGCTTCAGAAAGTGGCAAGAATGATGAGATAAATGTGTCTGAAGTGAGGGGGAGTATTTTGGGGGGGGATTAATGGCAATGTGTCTTTTACTGTAATAAAAAAATTTTTAATTTAAACATTCACTGTACTTTTTTATCACACCTCGTCTATTCCAAGAAAAGTAATTTATAAAGTCACAATTACTTTACAAAGTAATTTATAAATTATAAAGTAATCTATAATATAAAATTTATAATATAAAAAATAAAGTAATTTATACATTACTTTAAAAAGTAATTTATAAAGTACAAGTGTAACAGAAAATACATTAATATCTGTTAGTTTAACAGCCTTACGCAATTAAACTAAATAAAGCCAAATAAAGAATGTAACACAAGATTTCGCTTACCCCTAGGTAAGGCAGATCTTAACAATAAACTAGCAAAACACACACAAAATCCAACTTCAGCTAGTTTTTAAAGTATCAATAAAAGCGAAACGTTTGGATCTGTTAAACTAAAAACCAAAAAAGGGGGAAATGATGTTTCAAAAAGAAAATCAAAAAAGCCTTCCAGGGGAAGGAAAAAAACTTGGAAAATAACATTATCGCAAATAAAAACTATTATGGTTCTACTACAAAGATCATTTTAATATAACTTTAGTAAGAGTTGGTCAACTTTAAGAAGGTAAGTTTAAAAGTATATACTAATCTGGAAGATTTTTTAAACACAACTTGTCTACCTGAAAGCCTCAGGAAGTAAAAATCAAATTTCCACATTGTGTGTCTACAAACACCTTCTATGGTGAAATTTACGTGATATAACTGAATTTCTCATTATGGAAGAAACACATCACTGGAAAAAAGACTTTCAATTCCTTAGACATTAAAAAATATTTTAATCAGTACACACTTTACTATGAGAATTGTAGTTACTTGTGATTATATTGCGATTTTGAAATTTTAATATTTGTTTTGGGAAAGCCCAATTATGTTATTTGAAGTTTGGCTGCAGAAATACATATAACTTCTATCTTACAACAACTCGCCTAATTGTGACATAATGTATACTACCTGAATCTTAAATTATTTTCCAGCACAGAATCTGTCAACTCACAGATCTGTCTAGCTCACAGAAGACAACTAAGATTGGGACCCTTTCATATATTAGGTAAATGGTCACACGTTACAGAAAGTTTACTTTTTAAGAATAAAGAACCCCGGGCAGAAAAAGATAACTTTTGCAAAGAATGACAGTACCCGAGTAAGGCTGAGCTGAGCTAACAGTAGGTAGGTATATAATACTTTCTTCCCTGCACCTCTGTCCAGTCACTTCTGTGGTACTCTGGTGCCAATGTCAATGGTTAAGGATGCTACCTCATGAACTCCCAGTGGGGGTGAAGGGGGCAAAAGGCTGTCACTTGTACCCTGCTGATAAATCAACCTCATCATCATCATCACCAAATTAAATCGTTTGGACTCCCCCAAAAGGCAAACCTGAGATAAGAACTTTGGTGCAAGTAGCTTATTTAGGGGAAGGGAGAACCCAGGAAGCACACTTGAGGGGATTAAGAAAAGTGAGTTTAGAAAGAAAAGTCTATAAAGGGCTCATTAACTGCTGTGGATAACTGGAGTTCAGCTCTGCTAAAGACCCTTTCAGGATCCCATAGAACGTGCCTCAGACTGTTGAGCTAAGGAAAGAGAAAGCCAGGGCATCTATCTACCTCCTTGGTTGAGAGTTGCTCCCAGGGCCATTAAGTTCCCAGAGCTTCTGCTGCTATCGTGTTTCCCCAAAAATAAGACCTAGCCGGACAATCAGCTCTAATGCATCTTTTGGAGCAAAAATTAATATAAGACTTGGTCTTATTTTACTATAAGACTGGGTATAATATAATATAATATAAAATGTAATACAATACAATACCGGGTCTTTTATTAATTTTTGCTCCAAAAGACGCATTAGAACTGGTTGTCCAGCTACGTCTTATTTTTGGGGAAACATGGTATGTATGGGGCTGACCACCCACACTGGGGCAGAGCAAACTCAGAGATCTAGTGCTTAAAGAAAGAAGGTGTCAGGCTCTGTCCACCACAGCAGCCAGTGAACTGGGGGTGGATGGAAAGGGCCTCAACAGCATCTGTTACAAGCTTGAAAGAAATACTTATTCAAGCAAACAAAAATGTGCTGTTTTACAATGGTATCAGGATAGACAGCAATATTGTAGAGACATAATAAATGCCAGTCTCAATGTGACAGTAAAGTGCTAAAACACAGTGGGCAAAGACACCAACATGATCAGGAGATGAGTAGCTCTTTGGAATAAGTTACAAGTGAACTGATAAAGACGTAATTTGTCACCAACCCCAAAAATTTAAAGACAATTTCTACTACGTGGGGTGTGAAAAGGACTATTGGTCAAGAATCCGACTTCTCATTCAAAGCTACACAACGACGCCATTACTATGAATGGCAAAATGCTGCCTTTGGATTTGGTGTGGCCCACCAGCTTAGAATGGTTTCTATACTTTTAAATTGTTTGAGGATAAATTGGGTTCCCAGATCGAATTTCAGCACGGGGAGGGGGGTGGAGGGGTAAAGGGGGGCAGGGGTTACTCCCCCACACCAACTAACAATTCTCAGACAGCAGCAGGGAGTCTGAGAATTCAACTGAATTCTGACACACCTACCCAGAGACAGCATCGGATTCCTTAGGTTAAGGGTTCAGTGCTAGAAGACTGCCCCTCTCCTTCCCCAGCCACATGCACTTCAGATGCCTGATGCAAGCCCAAGTTACCTGAGCTTCTGGCTAACTGGCTACAGACTGGAGGTTCCAATGACTTCCCCCAACTCAGAATGCCAACTGCAAGCCCAGGCTGTCACCTGTACTTCTGACCAACCGGCTATATAAACCAGAGGTTAACATGATCCCTTCCTTGGGTTTGATTAATTTGCTAGAATGGCTCCCAGAACTCAAGAGAAACACACTATTTACTAGATCACTGGCTTACTGTAAAAGGATATAACTGAGGAACAGCCAGATGGAAGAGATGCACAGGGCAAGGTGTGTGGGGAAGAGTGCAGAGCTCCCGTGCCCTCTAGGCACGCCACTCGCCCACGCCTCCCCGTGGTCACCAACCCAGAAGCTTTCTGAACCCCATCCTTTTGGCTTTATTACATAGCTGTGACTGATTAACTCACTGGTCATTGGTGACTGATTCAACCTCCAGCCCCTGGAGGTCAGGGCATGGGATCGAAAGTTCCAACCCTTCACTTCGTAAGTTATATAGATAAATGTCTGATGACTATGCTGAACACCTGAAACTAATGTGATATTGTACACCAACTATAATTGAAAAGTAAAAAAAATACAAGTTCCAAGCACGTTGTTGGTTCCCCTGGCAACCAGCCCCCATCCTTAGGTGCTTTCCAAAAGTCACCTCATTAACACAACAAAAGACACCCCCAACACTTAGGAAATTCAAGAGTTCTAGGAGCTGTGAGCCGGCAATCATGGAAGACCAAATGTATATAAGATATATATTTTGGTCATCTGAATGATAAAATACTATTTCTTATAAATCACAATGTTGCAGGGATTTTTAAAAGAATATCATTTATATCATTTTATATAAAATTCAAATTTCAATGTCCATGGTTTTACGGAACATGGACACACTCCTCTGCTCACGTATGTCTATGGCCGCTTTTGCATTACAACAGCAGAGTAAAGTAGTTGTGACAGAGACCTCATGGCCCCACAAAGCCCAAAATATTTACTATCTAGGCTTTTACAGAAAAACTCTGCAGGTCCCTGATACAATAAAATATCAACTTTTCATCAATTAGGCTTCAACTCTGACCTCAGAAACAGGTACCTCCCCTGATGCCCACCTTCGCTTTTCAAGGCCGCTCACCCCCCCTCAATTCCAGCTTGGTGTTTCAAACCAAAGGAGCAGCCCATCTGCACCCAGCAATAATAAATAGACAAGGGCATGCAATCCAGAGATGTACTAGACACCCTATGAGGAGGAACACATACCCACAAAAGGAAAAGAAAATCTCTTTCTGACTGGCAGCACTGTTAAGACCAATCTTTTTTATCCATAGAAAATAGTGGTGGATTAAGTAACAATATAAGAAAGAAAAATTAACAAAATAAAAGCAGGACACCAGAAAAGATCAGAAGTGTCAATAGTACACAGGCCAAGAGACCAAAACAGGGAAATGCAGGCATTCTAACAGCAAAAGTAGACAGTGATGAAGATGAACTAGTCAGACTGACTTATGTTCAAATAGAATTTTTGGTAGCATTCTTGAAGACTCAAAACACCAGCAACCTAAACAGCGTTAATTGTATGGTAATCACTATTACAGAATAAGAACAGTGTCTATAAAACATTCATTAATTCAACAAATATCTACTGAACAGGTACTATGTACACGGCATGGTTTTAGTGCCAGAGATAGTGATGAGAAGAACAAAGTTCCAGAATCTTTGAAGAAGGCCAATATGACTAGAGTGGAGCAAGTGAAGAAAACAGGAGGTGGCATCAGAGAGCAAGGCAGAAGCCCTGTAGGTCAAAGCTGTCTCGATTTTGTAAGTGTGCGAGAAGCCACCAGAACAGTGGTTTTCAGCCTGTTTCGCATTATAATTATCTGAGCGACTTTCCAAATATAATAATGCCTGGATCCAGCCCAAACTACTTTGGGTGTGGGTCTGTAAATTGGTTTTAAGCAGGGGAATGATTTATGTTTCAACATCATCACTGATAATTTTGAAGAATTGCGGGGACAAGAGTGTACATGAGTGAAAATGAGAGACTATGTAAAAAGTTAAGGGCGAAGTGGACATGAAAGTGAATTACAATGGTTTGGCAGAGAGGAAACAGAAATCAGGAATATAGACAACTTTTTCTGAGTATTTTGTTATAGTGGGGAGAATAAAGGTGGTAGATGGACAGAAAAGCGATGGCAAGTCCAACAAGTATTTTTAATTTCCTTTTGAAAAAGGGAAATTTATTATGGTATTATTTAAACAATGACTAAAATGGTTCTGTTAAGCTTAAAACATACTATTTACAATTATTGTCATTCTTTAATTTGACTGTCCCTCAGCAGAGACTCGGTGTCATAGTGTCACTTCAAACTTTTTAAGAGACTTGGTTGAGCTCTCTTAAATATGCAAGATGATGTTTTTCCACTTTCTAGAAAATTTTGGTGCTGGCTTTGTATACTATGTATCTTATTTTGAAACTAATAGTTATCTCCACATCAAGTCTCACAAATGGCTCCACTCAGGATATCACAAGAAATATATCTATTCTACTCATTAGTAGCAAAACCAAGTTTTACATACTGGTCAAAATCCTGAGAAAAATGATGGTACAGCAACTGAGAACCATTCACCTTGGCAAACATAAGAGCCAAGTGCACATCAAACATACTGAACTGCATCAAACTGTGTGTGGAAAGCAGTACATCTCAATGCAGTAGCTCTTGAAAGTACTGAAGTTATAGTGTATCGATACACAGCTTGTCTTTCCAGTGGCAAGTGGAACCATAACACACTATACAACTGTAACTTGTATAAATAAACACTATGTGCATAATAGATTTCAGATACCAACATACATTTACCTATTTCTCTAAACACTGAATAGAAGCATAAAAACATAAGTTTTAAAGGAAAATGGACATCTATAAATAATTATTAATAAAGGCAAGCAAAAGAAAAGGCGACTGATTAGGAAAATAATGGTTTCTTTTTCTTGTGCAGTATTAGGATTTATAAAGGAATAGTTATTGACATTCCCCGCACTTGCATCATCTAAAGGTTTGAAATAACTTTCCATACTTGTAACTCTCCTCTACATCACAATCTGAGCCCCCCGACCATGTTCAAAATGAACAAACATTTCTGCCTTTTCCGAATGGCAGCCTTGGTTTCAAACATAACATCAGACCACTGAATGCCACACGCACGCACGCACGCAAATAATCAGCCAGGCACTTGCCATGGTAGGAGTCACCAAAGTAATTTGTTTCAATCAGCATTATGAAACCATTCAAAGTAGATCATGCTCAACAATGTATTTTAATATCATGATTTTCAGTTAAGCTCCAGGTTATCGTGTAACCTTTATTTGGTATAGTATGATTTTAAATTTTTGTTTCTAGATTTTTAGAAGCAACCTACCATGGATACAAACTTTTTCAGAAAGAAAAACTAAAACTTTATGAAATCATTGTTCGTTTTCCTTCTTTGGGGGGAAAAATATTTCATTATTTATTTATACATTTAGCCTGTTTGAAGTCAAGAATTAATTAGATTATTGTTTAATATACCTAACAAAGGTCTTCTATAATAACTTTTGATAAATTATGTTAATTTTTCAAACCATTTTGCCAGGATTCTAGAAAGAATTATTCCTGTTTTCCTCCTTTATTTAATAGAGCCAGTCATGCTGTGCTCTGTTGCACATAAAAATAACTGACAGGCACTCAAATTCATATAATTAACATTGGAAATGGCTAAAATATTAACTAAATCAATAAAAATCTCCCTCAACTGTTAACAGAATCCTCCTCAAATTCAAGAAGTGGTTGTATATTTATTCTGCAAAGATATCATGTGTTCTAAGGAACAGAAGGCTTAGGATTTCATCATTAGGGGCAAGAAAAACAAATATTTCAGAGAACTTTGCTATAGAGAAAATATTTTTTATGCAATGACAGTTAGTTTACATTTTAGAAAATATGAACACAAAGAAAGGAGATACACTATTGATAACACCCCATTTAACCTTTTCCTAATAACAGGGCCACCAATTCCTACTCCACCATTTTGATGTGGACTTCTAAAATGCAATTCTTTACTTTCATTCAAGTAAAAAAACTTTTGTTTAAAAAGTCAAGAAAATGCTGAATATTCAGAAAATTAACCAAATAGTACCCACATTTTAAAAATAAGTAAGTCATTAGTAATGTATCAACATACATTTACCTGGAATGAGCAAAAGACAAGATATTACTTTTAAGTGGCTTAGATTTCTAGTTGCATATTTACGAAAGATATTAATTCAAGAAAGAAATGCAAAATTTCTTTAGCATTCTTATAACTTCCACAAACCAACAGTTTATATACTTTAGATAATTTTTGGTAAGGCAACATTTCAAGTTATAAGTACAGAGAAGCTTTCTGGGCACATGCCTTATTTTTGGCAAATAGATATTTTTGAATGTTGCTAATATTGTTGACTTTCTGCAAGAGTTTTAGGATCCTCTTGAACCCCAAATTAGACAGTATAACTTACTGTATTTAAGAGTTTACTGTCTTTACTGATGTTAAAAAAGCACCTCAATCCTAGTGTGCTAGTAGCAAAACTACTATGCAGCTGGTCTGACACTACTGCAAGCAAGTCACACAAACTCACCAGAGCAGATACCACAGGCCAGTGTCCTGCTGACCTCCAAAATAAGCCTTCCAAACTCCTACCCCCACACCGCTTACCTACACCATCTGGTCACTCACCTACCAAATTTAGGCACGTCCCATCTAGGCAGATAGAAACACTTCCTATAAACTTAAGGACGACAGGGTCCAAGATACCTCAGGGCAATCCACTATGTTCCTTCTGTCCACCACTGTATTTCCAACTTTGCAGCCACCTCAAACTCCTGAGTATCCTCCTTCTCAGTAGACATCCATGGATTCTACTTCAGAAAATACAGAAGCCATCGGATTGGAACTATCTGACCCACATGCCAACCAAATCTACAAACCTCCTTCCATTTGTTCCCTATGGGTCTCCTACCTTTGTTATATGAAAAAAGTGGCTCTTCCTATTTATGTGAAACCAATCCCAGGGTACCTATGCCCTGCTGCCCTTCCCACCTTCTAGGAACCCGCATTTTCTCTCCTTACACTGGCTCCCTAGATTATCTCAAACCATTCCCATGGCTTTAAAGGGCCTCTGTATAGTTTACCTTCCCAATTTTTATCTCCAGCCCAACCTTCTGCTTAGAGCACCAGCTTATATGTCCTACTGTCTAACCCACATGTCCCCCTGGATGGCTCACAAGCGTCTCAAACTTAGTATTGTCAAATTTCACCCCATTTTTCCTATCCCTACTGTCACACAATAGCACTAACGCTCAAGCCGGAAACCTACGAGTAATGGCGTCTTCTCTTTCCTGCATTCCCCACATTTATCAGCAAGCCCTTCAGCTCCCCTTCCAAAAACCTCCACGTCAGTCTCCACTGACACCACCCTATTTCAAGCCGCCATCATCTTTTCCACTAACTACAAGAGCAGCCTCCTAACTGGTCTCTTTGATTCCATTCAGTACTTTCCACGCAACAGCCAACGTGATCTATTCAACACTTTCATGTCATTCCCCTGCTGAAAATCCTTCAACAGCTTCCAACTGCACTTAGAATAAAATCCAAATGCCTTATCATTGTCTCCGAAGCCCCACACAGTATAGCCCATCTACCCCTCCGAATTCATCCTGCGTACTCTTTCTCTGCTTCAGCCACGCTTGCTGCCTCCTTATTCTAAGAACTATCTAGTAAGTAAGCTCTATTCCTGCCCCAGTGGCTTTTTTGAACATGCTATTCTACTCACTGAATGTCTTTCAAATTTTAGTTGCAATTCCATGTTCTCAGAGAAGCTTCCTTAAGCACCCTCGCTAAGATGAGCCCTCCAGTGTCCTACGTCCTTCACTATTGTATTGCAGTACACTGTGATGTCACTTATCAAAATTTGTATTCATTTTGTTCATAGGAGGGGACGGTGTCTTTCTTCCCTACTCGATTATAAGCTCTGAGAAAACAAGGGCAATGTCTACTTCAATCACCACTATGTTTCTAGCACCTAGCCCAGTTCCTGGTATGCAACACCTGATAAATGAATGATTCTTCATATTGAAAATTTTAAAGATCCTCCATTACTCTAAGAAAACATTAATCCCAACAAGGAAATTACTCTTTAACCATCAAGGAAAATGATGTAAAATTTATTAATTTAATTGTATGTTTAAAAATCCATTTTATCTTCTTCAGCTTCAGAATTAAAACATGCTTCTATACTAAGTAGAAATGCAGCAGATTCCCCTAGACATGGGGAATCAAACAACTGCCTTTCTCTTCTTTCTCCATCTTCTAAAAAGGACAAATTCCTTTGCTCAAGGTAATCTCTACTGTGCAAAGTGATTATGTTCCACACGTTCATTTGCAAGTCTTAGAAACCAGATTAACCACAGAGAAACATTATAAATAGGTTCCAAATAAGACTGTTACCCAATCTAAAATAACCCAAAGTATATTACTAGCAATCTTAAACTATACTGATCATAAATAAGGCTTTTTGAAGAATGTATGGCCAATGCTTCAACTTGAGGTGTAAGAACTACTACTAGCAGTGGCACCTGCAGAGTGTGGGCTGGAGAGGGGAGAAAGGGAATGTTGCTGGCAAATTGTGAGGGCTTCCAGCCACATTAGGGCACTTGGCTACTCCCCAGTCACCTTTCCACAAACTCCAGGAACTAAGCTGCCCCCTTCCTCTCTCCCAGCTACAACTCGTCTTAGGCCAAGGTTCCTTTCCTTCACTATGTTACTGACAATAGAAAAGTTTTAGCTTCTGCTTTCCTCTCCAATTCCTGAAACAAACATACAAATATTCTAATATTTCTAATGAGATATTATTGCCAACAATGTGTAAAGACAGGGCCTACAAGTAAAATTAATGCTTAAATTGGTTTTTAAAATTAACTCTACAATATTATCTCTAACACTAAAATGTAAAGGACATTAAATAATAATTTCACTATTCAATCACAATCTTTTTTCTTAAAAACTCCTTACTCGCACACATTTTGGTCTCTCTCTTCCCAAACTCCTTTTTTTTCAGAGTTGACAAAGCTGAGGATCCTTCTCCCTTGCTTTTAGAATGTGACTTCTTGTTTTTGTCTTTTTCATCAGGAAAAGAGTAGGCAAAACAGATGAAGTGTTGCTCTTCATATGCACAATCAATAAATGAATTAATAAACATTTTCCAGGTACCTACCATATGTCAGACACTAAGTTAGGCCATGGGAATACAAAATTGGTAAGAATTCCCTTCTAGAGGTACTTATAGTCCAAGTGAGGGACACAGACAAGTGAAGTGAGCTAAAAAGATAAAAGAACAAAATGCCACAGGAGCAACCAACTTTATATGTGAAAGATTAATTAGGCTCTGAAGAAAAGGTGACATTTTACCTGGCTGTTAAAGAGATCGGGAGTTCCAAATGCCTACCCACTGTGCTGTACACCTAAAACTAATATAAAATAATATTGAATGTCAACTATAATTTTATATATACAGCGGGTTCCAAAATAATGTACACATATTTTAAGGAAAACTGCATTAAAATTGTAATATTCAATATACACCGATAACAAAAGATGACTACAAGTCACGTTTGACTTCTGCAATTACAAGAGGTGCTCAAAGTAGTTACCATCAGTGTCCAGACACTTCTAATTACGGCAAACTACTGCTTAAGCAATGTTGACCAAAGCGTCACTTGTATACATTTTTTTTGGCACCTCTGGTATATAGTGTCACGGGATATAAAGTACAGCACAGGGAATATAGCCAGTGGTATTGGAATAGCTATGTATGATGTCAGAGGGTAAATGTCTAATCATTATGTTGTTTTGTACACCTGAAGTAATAAAAATAAAAAAAAAAAGATGGGGGAGTTCCAACATGTGCTAAGAGTAACTGTCCTATAGAAAATGCAAGGTCTCAATCAGGTTGTTTTATGAAGGTAATTATGATGGGCTTATGGAAAATGAATCAGAAAAAGAAGAGCCTGGCAGCAAGAAACATACTGCAATATTCTGGGAGTGGGACCTGACCTAAGGCAGAAGCTGAAGGAGCCAAGTGTGAGAGACATGTCTAAGTTAGAATCACAGATTTGCATGATATTGATTACAGATGAGAGAGGACAACTGGAGGGTGAAGAGGAAAACTAGAAAGTTACTAGCTTGAGAATTAAATGGATGATACTAACAGCACTAAGATTTGTTTATTTATTTATTTACTTTATTAGTTTCAGGTGTACAGAATAATGTACTAGTTAGACATTTATACTCCTCACAGTGATAACCCCCCACCCCGATCTACTACCCCTCTGACATCACACACAGCTGGTTACACTTCCACTGTCTCTATTCCTTATGCTGTACTCCACTTCTTGTGTGTGTGTGTGTGTGTATATATATATATATATATATATACACACACACACACATATATATATATATAAAATTATAGTTGACATTCATTATTATTCAGCTTCAGGTGTACCACGATATAATCCTAAAATTTATATGGAACCATAAAAGACAGCCTGGATAGCCTCGGTAATCTTGAGAAATAAGAACAATGTGGGAGGTATCATGATACTTGACATCAAATTATAGTAATCAAAACAGCATGGTACTGGCATAAAAACAGACACATAGACCAATGGAACAGAATAGAGAGCCCAGAAATAAATCCATGCCTATATGGTCATTTAATCTATGACAGTGGAAGCAAGAATTTACACTGGAGTGAAGACAGTCTATTCAATAAATGGTGTTGGGAAACCTGGACAGACACATGCAAAAAAATGAAGCTGGACCACCTGTTTACACGATTTACAAGAATAAATTCAAAATGGATTAAAGACTTACATGCAAGATCTAAAACCATAAAACTCCTAGAAGAAAATATAGGAAGAAAGTTTGCAAATATTACCCTTCGTAATATTTTTACTGATATATCCCCTTGGGCAAGGGAAGTAAGAGAAAAAATAAACATGGGATTACGTCAAACTAAAAAGTTTTTTTTTTTAGAGCAAAGGAAACCATCAATAAAACAAAAAAGGCACCCTACTGAATGGGAGGAGATAGTTGTCAATGATACATCTGATAAGGGGTAATATCCAAAATTTATAAAAAACTCATTCAACTCAACACCAAAAAAAACCAAACAACCCAATTAAAAAATGGGCAGAGGACATTAAGATTTGTTTATTGAACATTTAGTATATACCAGGCGCACTTTAGTATATACCAGGAGCACTTAACATATTCTCATTTAATTCTCACAAAAATGCTAAGCAGTATGTATTATTATAATCCCTGCTTTAGAGATGAGAAAACCAAAGGACAGGGAGTTATATAACTTAGCCAAAGGTCCTAAAGCTAGTATATACAAAGGTTATTTAGGATTTGAATACAGATCAGTGTGACTTCAGAAATGGCATTCTTAAATAACACTCCATTAACCAAGGTAAAGGGAGTAGCAGGTTTGGACATTCTGAATTTGAGGACAAAGGACTAATGCTAAGACTCATTTATATTTCACAGTAAAATCCTGATTATTTTCCTATACATTCATTTCCTACAGGAAATCAGTATTTAGGAGAAAGAAGATAGACTGGACATCAGGGAGGTAAAGCGATTGTTAAATAAAGTAGAAGTATCAGGTCTTGTCAGGGACCAATGAACAATGAGAAGTAATGTGTCACATGGGGATGTATTTCCTTTCTTCCCTTCCTTAACTAAGCACCTACCTTTCCTACCTCAGAGCTAAGTGACCTGCATTGGCTAAGAGGACTATTGTGGGGAGATTTCAAGCAATCCTGAAGGCTGAAGCAGAGTAAAATTCTAGCTAAAAGTTTCAACAAACTTTTAAGGCTTCATGACTGACTAAAGCAGATGGATTGATCAACTATGCAAAGCATTGAAAAAATAAACTGATAAAAAGTTGGCAAATTGATATTTCTTTGACATAGCTACCTGACTAAAAATTGAGGAATTCACTCATCAAAAACAAATGCATCTTTTGAAATTACTTATAAACCCCAAGTAATAATGTCTACCAATTTCAATGTAATATTTGATACTACAAAATATACTACCTCAAAGTAGTTGAGAAACCTTACCAGATCACAGAAACCATGCATGCAATTACAGACAGCACACAAATGGAAGGTATGCCAATTATTCATTTCCAGAGGGTGGGTAACTTTCTATCCAATCCTGAAGGCTTACTACTTATTTGGTTCAACTTGGCTTAGTTCCTAGAAGACTGGACTCGGAGTCCGTGCAATGTCAACATCTGACAAATTCTGAGAGTAACATCGGGGCTGAATTCATCACTTAGTATTTGACTCACAGAAGTGCTAACTGGATTTGTCTTTTAAAGGTAATCAAAGGCACTGCTATTCTATAGTTCAAAAAAGTACCTTAGTAAGAATGTTCTATTGGCTTTGATATTTTAAATTTATTTCAAAAAGTACTAACAAATCCTAACAGGACTAGAGTGTAGACTACTGGAAAAAAATTTTATAATCCAAGAGGCTTATTATTGCTTATATCTTCTTTTACGGACTTACATGTACCTGATGAACTTCAAATTAGTAAAAATCTGATGTCTCTCTCTGTTCAAAATCTTTTATTGGCATCTCACAGTTCTTATTATAACACGATCTTTGAAACCTGGTTTACAAAGCATTTTAAGTGCTTATTTCTTTTCTTTTTTTTTTTTTAAAGATATACTTTTTCTTTCCTTTTTATTTATTTATTTATTTATTTATTTTTATTGGGGAAGGGGAACAGGACTTTATTGGGAAACAGTGTGTACTTCCA
Organism: Rhinolophus ferrumequinum; assembly: GCF_004115265.2. Classification (NCBI taxonomy): domain Eukaryota; kingdom Metazoa; phylum Chordata; class Mammalia; order Chiroptera; family Rhinolophidae; genus Rhinolophus; species Rhinolophus ferrumequinum. The sequence goes on along the minus strand of NC_046289.1, from coordinate 39,804,483 downwards.
GGCCTGTTTTCCAAGTCAAGTTGTTGTCCTTTCAATCTTAGTTGTGGAGGGTGCAGCTCAGCTCCAGGTCCAGTTGCCGTTGCTAGTTGCAGGGGGCAAAGCCCACCATCCCTTGCGGGAGTCGAACCAGCAACCTTGTGGTTGAGAGGACGCACTCCAACCAACTGAGCCATCCGGGAGCTCAGCGGCAGCTCAGCTCAAGGTGCCGTGTTCAATCTTAGTTGCAGGGGGCGGAGCCCACCATCCCTTGAGGGAGTCGAGGAATCGAACTGGCAACCTTGTGGTTGAGAGCCCACTGGCCCATGTGGGAATAGAACCGGCAGCCTTCGGAGTTAGGAGCATGGAGCTCTAACCGCCTGAGCCACCAGGCCGGCCCATAAGTGCTTATTTCTTAAGCCTGTCAAACCACTGGTTCCCCATCATTAGACTTCCGGTTCTTCAAATAGCCATCCTCCCCTGCCCCACCTCTCATGCTGGGACTTTACATCTTCTTCCAACATCTTGTTCTTTCCACCCCAGACCTCCATGCTTAACATCCTCTGCCACTGGCTAATTCTTATTCCACCTTCAGTCTAAAAGTAATTTCCTCAAAAAATCCTTACCTATATACTAGGTCAAATTCCTGGATACATACTCCCATAACTACGGAGGGTGCCAAAAAAATGTATACCCATTTTAAGAACGGAAAAAACTATTAAAATTACGCCGATGGTAACCACTTTGAGCACCTCTTGTAATTGCAGAAGTCAGATGTGACTTGTATTCATCTTTTGTTATCGGTGTAGATTGAGTATTACACTTTTAATACAGTTTTTTCCTTTCTTAAAATGTGTATATATTTTTTGGCACCCTCTGTATTTCAATTATCATAACAATCATCACATTATAGAAATGAGTTATGTAAAGACTGTCATTGTCCCTAAGACTTCAAGTTCAGTGAGGCTAAGCAATGAGTTAATTTTGCTCACTTCTTGAAGTTTTTCCCACTTATAATATAGTGTCTAGCATTCAATAGGTTCTCATTTAAAATATTAAGTGGGTGAGTGAAGGAATAATAGAATATAATTTCCTCACTTAACTATGTATCTTTCCTCTCTATAATTTTATCTGCTACTTTTCCAACCTAGTCTCCAATACCCCATACACACTGCAATCCTCAACCTGAAATGCCTTTCTTCCTAACTTTTCACCCTGACCCTCTTTCAGCGAAGGCCAGTCACTCACTGATCATGGTTCTAAATCTCCATCATCTTCCTATACCACGTATTTGGCACTTCACAACTAGACTGTCAACTCAAAGCAATCTTCTGTTTTCATTTTGGTAGAAAACTGCTCCCATTTTAAGTGGGGGCTATGTCCCATGATCTAATGTAATGCTTGGCTCTCCATAAATGTTTGCTTCTGCTACTACTGATGAAGTCAAGTTCATGTACCTCTGTTTTCCCCCACAGAAGTCTCATGCTATATATACCTTTATAAGCTATCAAAAATAGAGTAGTGAGTATATAGAATAATCTTTTTCAGAGAATTCTTATGAATTTATTTGAGCCAAACGGACAACTGCCAAGAAGCAAAATCTCAATAGATTGAGAAAATGCTCCCTAGAATTATCTTTATACAGGAATGTTTACTCATGAATGTCCCATCTCACTCTAGAGCCCCTCTTTCCTAGTTGAAGTTCTTTAAGGCATTTATTCCCCCAAACTCATAAGATATTTAATAGCGAGCTATCCCTGAGGGGCATTACAATACTCAATAAAATAATAACAATTATTGTAACTAGTACTATGTGCCAAGAAATGGCACTACGTGCTTTACACATACAGTCATTTAATCCTCACAACCACCCTGTGAAGTAAGCATATTATCCCTAATTTTACTCACAAGGAAACTAAGTCACAGCAATGTTAAATAACTTGGCACAAGGTCACAAAGCTTACAGATAGTGAAGCCAGTATTCAAACCCCAGCAGTCAGGCTTTAGGGAACATGTTCAGAGATTGGAAACTATTAAACAAACTTTATATAAAATTTTGGTTAAATACTACACAAATGCAATGAAAAATTAACTAGATAAACTACTTCAATCCACAAATCAAATTCATGTTTTAGGTTTACACAGTATTTGAAGGATAACTGAGGATAACATTTTATTGAACTGTAACTATATTCCCTCTACTAATTGCCAGGGGTTCTATTACTCCTTTTAAACACTTCATATGTAATAACTAACTTTATCCTTATAAAAAATGCTCTGATAAAGGTCTATCATTATCACGTTTTACAGATGAGAAACGAGAGGCACAGGCAGGTAGGTCAGACAGCACGAGATTGTACAACGAGGTAAAGTCAGGACTGTGACACAAGTAGGCTACCCCACCCCAGTCTACGCTCCACAGCAAAAACATTCTATCACAGCAAAAACATTCTATCACAGCAACAGAATTCATCAACTCATTGCATAAAACATTTAAAACTGACACAGCAATGTGCCTTCTTTCAAGTTATTTTTAATTTCAAAGGTTGTGAAATTCTCAAATGTGAACCAGGAATTACATTACCAGGAATTACATTAAGGAACATTAAGCTGGGAGGCACTTATCCAATAGACATCTTCATCTACAATCAATAATGCTGGCACTTTATTGGTGTTTTATTCATAACCCTATGTGTTCCATTAAGAAAAAGATATCAAAATCATCATTACGCTGATGCTTTGAAATTACAATTGATCTTTAAGATACCTGATGTATTGTTTTAGTTATAGCATAATATAAAAACAACATAGTTAAATATCTGAGACAAGATTTACTACAGATTCTAAGGCAGATGTCACCTCCTCTGGGCTAGAGATTATCAGCTCTCAAACTCAAAACTGTGTGTGTAAGGGTCGCCCAAGGAAACACCAAAGAAGGTGGCCGGTCCTTCTACAAGTAGATAGTAAATGATCAAGTCTGAAAACTGAATCACGAAAGAACAGCAAATCCAAATGTATGCCACACATGTTAATCATTTACTGCTTTTCTTCTCTAATTTACACTAATTCACTGAGAAGCAGAATTAATTGAAATTGAGGAAATACCAGAAGATAAAATTTTCAAAGCATTTTACCTCTTAACTCTAGGGGAGTCACTGTGAATAAATAGTATAATATTCTCAATGAAGAAAAGTAGACCAGGATTTGTATAATGGCCCTTTTATCCACAACAGTATTGTTTTATAATGGTATGTCCTAGTTCAGAGAGTTATCATATTTCAAATAATAATTTTAAAGAATTCTAATATATTACAAAGGGAAGGGAACTTAAATGAAGACTTATTCTGTATTTATCTACATTGTACAGATAAAGAAACTGAGATTCTGAATATTGAAAAGCCAGCCTAAACAAAATAATAAAGTAAAAAAAAATCACACAGCTATTAAGTGGTATGGCCAGAATTGGAACCCAGACTTACTTAATTTTTCTATAGCATTAATCTCTGAACTTTTTCTTTGATAATTCAAAGATGCTTCACTACAGATCCATTTTTATGACTGAAGTTCTAAAAGTCTAAGTTTTCTAGTAGACTGATGAAAAGTCAGTTTTCATTGGACTATTATTTTATACCTCAGATTCTACTAAATTAAAATTGTAATCATTGTAATTGATATAATGTAATTATTTTCTTTCCTATGCAATCATTACCATACCTTATATAGTCCTTTAATATATAAGTAAGCAAGCTATACAACCTATAGGACAAAATCTTTGCCACCTTGATTAAGCAGATTTCTTATACATGACAATTTTTTTTTAAAAAGCTCAATCTAGAAAAGAAACTGATAAAATGGACTTCATCAAAATTAAGAACTCTGCTCTTTGAAAGATACTGTGTTAAGAAAATGAAAAGACAAGCTAGACTGGGAGGAAATATTGCAAAATATGTTATCTGATAAAGGACATGTATCTAGAATCTATAAAAAACTCAGTAAGAAAAACACAATTTTTAAAAAGGCAAAAGAAGATGTCTTAATGAAGACACTTCACTAAGATATACAGATGGCATATAAGCATGTGAAAAACTCCCAACATCATTAATCATTAGGGAAATGTGAATTAAAATCATAATGAGATACTACTACATACTTACTAGACTGGCTAAAATTAAACGAAAATAAAAACAAAAACACCTGACAACACTAAGTACTGGGGGAGGACTCAGAGCAACTGGAATTCTCGTACAATTTTTTGTATGTGTGTGTAGTTCTCATACAGGGCTGACAGACATACAAAATGATGTGGCCACTTTGGAAAAGTTTGGCAGTTTCTTATAAATTTAAGCATATACTTAGGATAAGGATACTTTCCAGCAACCCCATTCTAGGTAGTTATCCAAGAGAAATGAAAATACATGTTCATTAAGATGTTTATAGCAGCCCTATTCATAATCTCCAAAAATTGGAAACAACACAAATGCCCTTCAATTGGTGAATGGATAAACTAAGATACACATTCACATAATGGACTACTACTCAGCAATAAAAGAACTGATACATACATGAATGAATCTAAAATGTATTATATGCTAAAAACGTTTTAAATAAAATGTATTATGCTAAGTGAAAGAAACCAGACTCAAAGCTACATATAGTATGGTTCCATTTATAGAACATTCTAGAAAAGGCAAAGTATCAGTGGTTTTCTGAAGCTGGGTTGAAGGGATGGGCTGATTATAAAGTAACAAGGAAACTTTTTGGAGTGTTGGATAAGTTCTAAATCTTGATTATGGTAGTTTTACATGACTGCATGCATTGGTCAAAACTCAGCACATTATACTAAAAAGAATGAATTTTGCTATATGTAAATTATGCCTCAGTAAGCTTGACATTATGAAAAAAATTAACAAGAAAAAAATGCATAATTATGCAAATAATTTGTTAGGAATGGATTATAATGCATATGAATTTGTAACCACAAATACAAGGATGCTACATCTCAATTTTAAAAAATTGCTACATCTCAATTTAAAAAAAAATACTACATCTCAATTTAAAAAAAATACTTTAGGGGTGGCTGGTTAGCTCAGTTGGTTAGAGTGTGGTGCTGATAACACCAAGACTGAGGGTTCAATCCCTGCATGGGCCACCGTGAGCTGTGCCCACCTTAAAAAGGTACTTTAAAATATTCTTTTACAATATCTGTTTGCCTCACACTGTGCAGATATATACCACTTTGTAACATACCATAGCACTGGCATTATACCTTTGATTTCAGTAATTATTTAAATAATGATACTGCACACCATTTGTTTTTTCCTGAAACAATTTTCATTAGTTTCTAAACGTGCCCAATGTTTTCACATGCCAAGAAACAATTTTACATCATTTTTGTTATAACTGAATAAAAAAACATTGTTCTTATATAAAATTTATTAAGTAAAGAATTAATTTACTACTGAGTCCTTCATGGTTATACATTTTTCAAATCTCCAAAATACCATCATCCACTTACTGGTCCATTCCATTTCAGAAATCTCATGAAAACAGTAGTTAAATAGCTCTTTACTACATTACAGAGGCAGGTGTGTGTTTGGAAGTGAGAGGAAGGGTGGAATGATAGCTATTTTTCACGTTCAGGGGGTGAGAATACAAAGCATTCCCAAACTAAGCTCCTTCTGAGTACAATTCACCACCATTAAAGCTGGAACTTATTAACATTAAATAGTCTAGATTATATTTTAACTCCCTTTCCTTTTTTTTTCAGTTCAGTATACTCAATCACTTTCAATGCTACTGAGAAAACAGCCACTCTCATTTGTGTGGCACTAATAATTTATGTAATGAACTTCCACATGTATTATCTTTTTAAATTCTCACCAAAACCTGTGAAAACATTTGTTTTTTTCTAAATTTCCATTTTACAAATGTCAAAACCCAATCAGAAGGTTGGATTAGTTGTCCAAAGAGCACACCAATAACCTGCAGGGCTAGAATGTTGTTTCTTACTATTCTATGTAATCCATTAGCATCGACTACAGTCTGAAGACAGACAACATGGGAAATCTATAACCCAAAATTTTATTAACAACTTATCTAATAGTAAGCTAAGAAAAAAAACTGAACTTCAAAGATACACTATATGAAAAAGTACCTATAAAAATATTCTGAAGTCAAATTTGCACTGATAAAGAATCTTATTTAAAAAAAGGTAAAACAATGTCTTAAAAACAAAAACCAAGGAACTGTTCTATAGGGTGATTATGAAGTCTGGAAACAGGTACTATTTATTACTTTACATGTATCTTAATGTAATTTTAATAAACCATTTATTATATATTTTCCTGTGGTTCCAAATTTGGTAGCCGTTCTATATATTAAAGGAGACTAAGAGGCCACCTTAGTGACAACTAAACATGGAATGAGATCCTGAATGGAAAAAACAAAGGCCATTACTAGAACTGGCAAACTTGAATATCAATGCATAGTAGACAATTGTATTGAATTAATGTTAAATTTCCTTAATTTGATAACTATACTGTAATATGTTAAGAGAAAGTCCTTATTCTTAGGTGATACATATTTTAAATACCTAGATCTGAAAGGCCTGTGAAGTCTGCAACTTAATGGTTCAGAGACAGAAAGAGAAAGAGAGAGAGAGAGAGAGAATATGTGTGTGTACACACAGAGAAATCAAATTGTAAAATAGTAACTGGTGATCTACATAAAAATTACACGATGTTAATTGTTACTATTCTTGAACTCAGAAGTTTGAAGTTTCAAAAAAATTTAGGTTGGTGCAAAGGTAATTGCAGTTTAAAAGGTTAAAAATTGCAAAAACTGCAGTTACTTTTGCACCAATCTAATAGTTAAAAGGTAAAACTTTAAATTCTCTTTCAATTTTCTTCAATAGCTGTTAAGATATTTCCAACAAGATCTTCTGTAAGAAACTGAATAAACAGATATATTCTTTTATAACTACAAATAACTTTTATATTCTATAAATAACTACTCTAGTTGTAATCAAATAGTATTTGCTGATTTTTTAAAAATAAAGTATAAGACACAGCAGCAAACACATGATATACAGCTCCTTCGTTAGGTGCTATGAGAATTTTAGTAAAATTTACGTATTGTCCTTTATTTTTAAGGAGCTTAAAATTTATTATGAAACATAAAATTCAATGTCCAATTGCTATGGACCATTAACAGTATTCTTAACACTGAGCAAACTTGCTATCAAATAGTACGTATTTAACTAAAATTCAATTCACTGTAATTGTATGATTTCACCATTCAATGTTTCTCTCACCCCACTCCAAGACTTCAAAAAATTTCTTAAGATCTTCATATATTTTCACTATGAATGCAGTGAGGCTGCATCATGTAATCATTTTATTTCCATGAATACAACTATACACCCTCAGTGGAAAAAACTGAAGATTGCAATAGCATAGATACCATTTCACTACATAATCATCCTTCCTCAAGGGCATGAAGCACAAGTAAGAGAAGGGAGCTGTCCAGTTACCTATGCCTCTCTCCCTATTGTGCATCTTGCCAAGCTCTAATCCTAGAATTTAACGTATTTTTGTGTAACAAAGCCCCTTAATGCAAGCCAATTTCTTCATCTGGTACTCAACTAAAGAAATTTATTTTTGCAGTTTCTGAAGAAAAAACTAGCTATTTTGCACTTCTGTGAGATGGAATGTGTATACTATACTTCATGATCACTTTAAGGGATTTTTAAGGGTAATTTTAACTAAAATCTTTGTTTTGGTCATGTGTGCTAACTCACAAGCTAACTCTATTCTAACATGCTACTCCAACATAAATATCTCTATTTCATTATTATGGCAAGAACATAACACACTTCAAAGCAAGGACACCTTCTTTCTAAAGGCTACATTTAGAAACATATTCCTCAAATTTTCTAAGTCAACTCCATACATTTCTTTTTAGTTATTCCTGAGTCCTCCAACTTACATGTTTTTCCTCTGGATTATTATTTAACCTGATCTAAGCCAACTTCTACATTCTTCCTACTCATAATCACAGCTAGAAGAAACTGAGAAATAATATACTCTATTCTTCCCTCCAACCTCAGAGTTGGCAGGAGAATTCCATTCAGTGAGTTTCCATGTTACAATAAATTCCTCACTCTTCAACAAAAAGGAATTTTTATAAAAAGGTAAAAATTTAATTGTACAGTTTAAAAAAAAAACAATTTTTACAAAGTGATACTAAAATACAGTGAAACAAAGCTATTTAGAATCCTCAACCCTGACTAAGCTCTACATCCTATGGAGAACAGTTTTAATATTTCTCAATCATCTCCAGAGGACATCAGGGAATCCCACAAAACCGGGCCTCTTCTTTACAAATTTTGTGATACAACTACTTTACAATTCTGTTTTCTCATATCTTATTTTAATAATCCTTATCCCTGATGTTTTATATTTTAACCCTTTCCTTTAAAATAAAAAACACTAAACAGGCTTGAAAATAGTCTAACAAAAAGTGCGATAAGTTTTAAAAATTCTATTTAAAGCTTTTAAACTGTATTTGTAAAAAATAAAAAGGTGGAAATAATTTTTCATTTTCAGAATGAGGTATAATCATTGAGGGAATCAATGTTGAGATTATTTGTCTAGTATCAGCCTAGTTTAAGTCACAAATGCAAAAAGTTTGTCACATCATGATATAATTCCCTAAAGCTCACTTCTTCATGGCGTACACTGTTTCCTTTTTAAAAGATTAATGTAGAATGACAAATGTGTTTTATACTAAGATTTAAAAGGGACCTTTCAGATCTGTGAATTAAAGTCGTATACCTAAAAACCATGGTTTAACGACCTTAACTAAAGTACAAAAGTTCTTTATAAAATTCTAACTAAATATAAAGATGTTGCTGACACATACTAAGGAAATATTACCTACTTTTATAGCTTGCTTAATTAAACTACCTAAGTCTGGGATGAACACTGTACCTTCACAATAAGGCTGACCCTAAAGGGCCAATCCATAGAGTTTGTGTCAACCATTTTTTGATCATAGGCTTCTTTGAGAATCTGATGAAAGCTAAGAAGCCTCTTCCCAGAAAGTTCCACATGTGCACATACACACAAAATTTTAATACAGTGTTAAGGGGAGGAGTCATCATAGAATATTAATCCCAGGAAAACAACTGCTATCACTGACTCTATGGGAAGACAGCCTTAAAACATGCTGTTGGTATTTGTACACACTCTGTTGAGGACAAGAAGGGTATCATACAGGCATCTGGAGTTTGAAGTTGTAGGTGAATACTGTGCTACCGTCTGTTCTGAGGTACCCTAACTGTTACAGGGCTATAGCAGCCTGGTTCTGCTACCTTGTTTCCCTGAAAATAAGACCGAGCCGGACAATCAGCTCTAGTTCGTCTTTTGGAGCAAAAATTCATGTAAGACCCGGTTTTATTTTACTATAATATAAAACCCGGTCTTATTTTACTATAAGACCGGGTCTAATATAATATCATTAGACCGGGTCTTATATGAATTTTTGCTCCAAAAGACGCATTACAGCTGATTGTCCGGCTCGGTCTTATTTTCGGGGAAACACGGTAATTGTCCATCCCTGCTCTGCAATCCTGTGACATGAGACCCTGTAACTTCTCATCCCTACCGTGATCTCCACCTCTTATCATCTAGACTCTGCAAGTTGCTTTGATGTACTTTAGCTACTGTTGACAAGTAGCCATTTAGTCTGCCCTTTAACACCTTCAGTGACCCAACTGAGGCTTCAGAAAGCAGATGAGTCCAGTTTTAGGAAACTGAAGAATTATCAAGTTCTTTTCTAATTTGACTACCCTGATTTGTAAGTTTTAAATGGCACCCTACTGAATTTCTATTAGAGAACTCTACTTGCCAATAGGTAACAAAATAACTTACCATTCAAAGTATCTATTCCTAAAACCAGGAGCAAACAATCGGTTAGCTATTGTTTTATCAAAAAGGAAAGTCATAATTATGTTGAAAAGCACTTTCAATTCGGAAGTCAAAATATAAGAGGATCAGTACTGGCTCAGTTCAAAAAAAGCAAGGTTTCCATGTACACAGCATTTCCTACCATGTTGGGCTTTTTTTCACTACATAAAAAATTTTAAATGCTTGAACATTAAAACATGAAAATTATAGTCATTTAAAATTAACATCAGTTCTCTCTTCAAATAGTTTATTCTCTATTTTTCTATTTATGCCTGTGAGTCTGTAATAAACAGCTCGAATCAATGCAATACAAACACAGAAGTCATTATTTATTCATTAAAGGCTGGCTTTCAAGAACTACAAGTTGTCTCAGTCACCTTCAACAGCTCCTTTTTCACAATATCTCTTGTTGAAATCAGTGTTATTAGTAAGGTCCATTTATCATATATAAAGCAATCTCTGATATAAATGCTTGTTTCCTTTGAAAACAAAGGACATAAAAACAATTATATTTGGTATTTTCTTCCTTAACTAATTCACACTAGTGCTGGACAAAAAAGGTTCACAAATTTTTTGCAAACAGTGATGGATTTATTCAAATCAGATAAGAAAAATGTTAACCACCAGTTAATTGGAAAAACAATACGCAAAATCTCATTTTCAAAGGGCTACCCAGGGGGGCTCCCTTTCCTGGGCTATGTCTCAGAGAGCCAAACAATGCACAGTCCTGAGGAGGCGGCTACCTTGTAAGGAGCTTCTTTTTGGCCCTTCAATAATTAAACTTCCTGCAGGGATACAAAGAAGGTCCACTTTAATGAATTCTGCCTTATTTTGCAAATTACACAGGGGCACTATTTCAGTAAGTTTATATGGTAGGTATACAACAATCCCTTGTTAAGAAATACGTGTCCTGATAAATACCACTTTCCTACTTTTCTAGAGTGGCATGAAGAAAGAAAGCTGTGTTTAAAACAAACAAACAAAAAAGCCTAAAAAAGACAATGCCAGACCTATCACTTTATCAGAACTGCATTACATACAAAAGGCACTTTAAAGCTCAGGAAGACAGGCCTCCCAGCATTTTTCTTGTGATAAAATCATCTACTGAATCATTTCAATAGATTCTTCCAATTGAAAATGCATCACAAATAAAATGTGTAGTGAGAAATTTGCCTACCCTGCATATTGTTGGATACCCTATCATTTAAAATTAATCCAGTTTTAAATCAATCCAGTATATATTTGTACCCAAGAAAATGCTGTCAATCTCGAATTGGTTTAACAATGTCTGCTTTTTAACACAAAATTCTTTCACTACCTTGTTGTTAAAATAAAATCAAACGCCCAAAATAGCTTAAAGCACCGACTATAGATAGTCAAACACTGCCCCACCCCTTGTAAGAGTGGATGACTGGAACATTATTGTAATACACTCCATCACACAGTAATATAGCTACAGAATCTTATTGGCGCCAGAAGTTGCACATTTTTCCGGTACAGTTTATTCTTAGTTTGCATCATCCTCAATACCAGACGTCACCAACATTCAGGTAAACTTAAGAGTAAGTAATTGATAACCACAAGCCCTGTAATATCCCCTCTCAACACCCATTTGCGCACTTTTCTCATTTCTTTTAATATGAAGTCGCAAAATGTAAAGAATTAAGGACTTTCCCCCGGTAACTACGCAATTCATTAACTGGGGAGCTGGAATCACTACATTATAAAAATTTCAAGCGTAACAAAACAAGATGCAAAGGGGAAAAGGTCTACTTGCTTAAATATTGAAAGATCTTATATATATCTTTAAACTATTTGTGGGTGTCAACCAAGATTTCCAAAACTCACCCCTCCCCCCGCCGAAAGTCTTCCCCCTCCCCCAGTCTGGGAGAGTTGGTTACTTTGACGCTGCTGGGATGCTACTCACCGAGTTTTTCCACCAACTTGAGCATCACCCCTCCAATGTGCACCTCCCCGGTCACTCTTAGGGTGACATCGCGGTTCAGGTCCGTCACATGAACGCTTAGTTCCCACGTCCCATCCGCATAGCAGCCATCTGGCATCCTTATCCCGTCCAGAGCCATGGCTCCTTCCTGCGAGCACGGAGGAAATGGCTCTCGTAAGCGTCACTCCCCCAAAGGCAGGCAAATCCCACCGAATTCGCAGAGTCGGCCGCGGGGTGGGAGACCGTGGAGGACCCGAAGGTTTCCGCACGAACTCCGGAGAGCAGCGGCGGTGGGGCAGGGCTGCGGGCAGGACTGCGCCCTGCGCCCCTTCCCGGCGGCTGCCCCGCGCGGCCGCCCGCAGCGGCCCTCGGCTGCCCCTGCGCCCCGCGCCGCTCCAGCCTAGCGGCCTGCGCCTAGCGGACCGTGGCGGGCTTCACCTGCCGGCCTGCGAGCCGCACCCCGACCCGCGGAGACGCCGCCCGCGGGCTCCACATTCCTCCTTCCCACCCGCGCTCCCCCTCAGGTCCCAGCCCGGGTCCCAGCCCCTCACCGCGCGTTCCTCGCGCCTCCGACTTGGGGCTCGCGCGGCAACAGGCGCGAGGGCGAGGGCTCGCGGGGCAGCGGCGATCGGTCGCCCTCCTCCACGGGCGAAGCGCAGCCTCCCGGCCCCAGCGACTAATGGAGTCCCGTCGTCGAGGCCCCTTGCCTCTCAGCCGGTGCTCCACCCCTCTCTCCCCGCCCCCTCAGTCCCAGACCCACTGGAGCTGGGCGCGCCTGCTCCCTTCTCCTCCGCCCGGACGAGCAGCCTCGAGCGGGTCCGGCCGCCTCTCCCCCTCCCCCCGCCGTCCGCCGCGGCCGCGCTCCGGGCAGGGGGCCGCGCGGACTCCGGGGCTGGGCGCGGGGGCGGGAGCTGTGCGGGGGAGGCGGGGGGCGCCCGCGGCCGCAGCAATCTCAGCCCCGCGGAGCCGCTGCCCTTTTATGGAAATGAAGGACCCGGCGTAGGGATTGAATCCAACATCCGGGCTCTCCGCGGCGGGACCTGAGGCGGGGGAGCTAGGGGATCGCGGGTGGGCGGCGAGGCGCTCCCTTCCGCGCTCGCGTCTCCGGCTTGAAGGGACCCACAGCCGTGCGTGTCTGCGCTTCCAGCCGGAGGAGGGGGTTTGTCCGTGAGAAATGGCCACAGGAAATTCCCAGGGCAAGGTCGTTTTC